>NC_091445.1:70490941-70790941 GCF_964237555.1 Oryctolagus cuniculus | reverse complement strand
AGTTTGATTTGCTAATATTACTTCTTTTTTTAAGATTTATGTATTTACTTGAAAGAGTTACAGAAAGAGAGAAATACAGACAGAGAGATCTTCTACTCGCTCTTTCACTCCCCAAATGGCCGTAACAACTAAAGCTGAGCCAGAGCATAGCCAGGAGCCAGGAACCTCATCTGGGTCTCCCACTTGGGTGCAGGGGTCCAAGGACTTGGGCAGTTTTCCCCAGGACATCAGCAGGGAGCTGGATCAGAAGTAGAGCAGCAGGGACATGAATTGGTGCCCATATGCATTGCTGGCTCTGCTGGCCATGGCTTTATAACCTTCTGTGCCACAGTGCTGGCTCCATTATTACTTATTTCTAATAGGTGCTCAATAAATATTCTGATGGATTGATAAAAATTAAAATATTATTATGATTTTTCTTTAACCTTAAAGAATGTATATATTTACACACGTGTCTGCATATGAAATACATAATAACATAATAAATTTTACACATATACTTTTCTAATTGGTGTTTTCTAATTTTTAGCTAACTATCTATGCATTGATTTTTAAAAACTTTTATTTTGGAAGTTTTGAAATGTGTCAAGAAACAGAAAGAATGATATAATTAACTTTACTCTGATATAGTTTTAATAGTTTTTAACACTTGGAAATTCTTAACTAACTCCCCTCCCCATCTGATTATGAACTTAATCCCAAATAAAATTCTAATTAATTATTAAATGTTTGATAATATAATAATTAAAAATGAAAATTATTGCCATGCATGAACTAATTAAGAATATGTTCTTATTTTCATCAAATATTAAGTGCTCAAATTTTGCGTTTCCTCTTCCTTTCTTAAAAAATTAGTTTTTTTTCCTAATCAGAATTAAATAACGTGACTCTTACATACATTTTAGTTTAAACATAGATCTAAAACCAATCTCTGGCTCACTATCTCCATTCTGTCTCTTTTTCTCTCTCTGTTTTGCTTGCTATTTGTTCAACAAATCAACTCATTTGCTTTCAGAGTTTCTCAAGGTCTACAGTTTGCCAATTTCAAAATGTTCTATTTTCCCTATATTTCTTGTAAACTGGTAGTGGGATTCAGGTTTGAGTTTTTGGCAGGACTGAAATAAAGATGATGGTGATATGCTTCCATCAAGAGGAATATAATGTTTCTCTCTTTTTGATGTTGGCAGTCACTGCCTAAATCCTTTTTTTTCACTAATAGTTGCAAAACAGTGTTGTTCTAATCCACATACACCTTCCTTATTTATTCACTGGATAACTAATATTTCATCAAGTATTTGGTTAGCTTACAAAAAATTCTCACATATGAAAGAAAAACTAAATGCTTAAATGTTTGAGTCTATCCATTATCTTACTCATTTATTGATTTTTAACAGTTGAGTTGTATCTAAAAACATGTATATAACAATGTTAATGCTGTTTTCAGTACTTCAGTATCTGTCTTAATACTCTATAAGTATTTATTATATTTGCTTTTTTTTGTTTATTAAACTTTCAATACATGGTAGGAATCTACAACCCAATCCATGGAAAATGCATGTTATGTAAACAACTATGCATGAATTTCAAAAAAATTTTACATCAAGGTGAACTTTTTATTTAATTCCATTTTATGAATTCTTTGAAGTAACCTTGTAAAACTATGGTTATAGTAAATTTTTCCTATGAATTTGCGGTTTGTTTTTGTTGTTGATTAAAAATTTATTTATAGGTAGAGGAAGGAGGTAGACGTCGGGTTGGAGACGCCAAGGTGGTTAGGGGCTAGCTAGTCATGTTTATCTGCTTTGTTTGATCTGAGCCTCCTCTACCTAGAAAGGCGGGGAGGCTTCTATGTTGAGAGACAGTGGCTGCTATAGTTCTGAGCTGAGTCACTGTGACTTCTCTCACATTTGTGTACTTGAAGACACAGATATTTGTTTCAGCTTCTAGCCTGAACTCAACAGATGGGCCTATGAAAATTTCTGTATTGAGACAAAAAGACAGGATAGGTCAGAAAGCAATACCAGTTACCTTGGCTTTGTCAGCAAGGAAGAGGACAGATGGTGGGAATCTTGCAATCTGTGAAGCAGACTGAAAGGTGGCAAAGAAGCTGAAGAGGGCTGGTGCAGAGAAATGTAACATTCCACCCCCTCAATCTAGAATTCAATCTAGAAACATTAGTAGGAACCAACAACAGCTTAAACAAAAGACCAGGGATCAGAATTCTCAGTTGAAGACTATTCATAAGAAAAAAGAAATATGACATGGTTACAACTTGTCAGCAGCTGTGTGGCAGGCTATGCAAAATGGGAGGAAGAACAAAAATTTTTCAAATAATCAAAACTGGAACTCTAACGTGTCAAATCCTAGCTAACACTGTAAGCTACAAGCTAATCAGAACAATACTTGAGCCAAAATCAGTGAGCCATCTTCATCAAGTGTTCTTCCTAAACCACCAACTCACTAGGTCCCTGTTTCCTTTATCTTTCAGATAAAGAAATAGTGAAATTTCAACTTAAAACCTTGCTTAAATTACAGGTATAAAATAAGAGAAAGTGCTAACGTTTAAATTGGTCTGAAACAAATTTGACTAGGGAATTTAATCTATTTGTGTAAAACTAAATACTTCAGTCAGACACCATCTCATTTATTTTGTTGTGTGCACTGTCATGTAATGGTAGTATCAGTGCAACTTAAACAAAATAATTGTGCTTGCCAGCAAGTGTTCTCGACTGAGTAACTTTGAAGTGAAACCATTCAAGATTGGATTCCCATTCCATTTTTAGATTTTGCGAAGGCCAAGAAAATAAGTTTTCTACTGTCTCTTGGGGAAAAGTAGTGAATATTAGCATTCATACATCAGTAGACTGATTTGTTTAAAGTCAGTGAATCAGATTAATCATCACCTAAGACATACAAAGATGAAGAGTAGTTGAACCTTTGGAAGCCTATGTTCCAGAAACATTCAAACCCTTAATATGTCAACAACTTAATGCACTACCAAAAGAAATGAGAATTTTTCTTAATAAGTTACACTTTAGTAAAGTGCAGTGGTGAATGTGGAAAGGGTGCTGAAGGGTTAGAATGAGGCACCATATACCCTAACAGCTCTCTTAACTACTGTTAGAGAGATATCTGCCAACAGATGCACCAAAACCATTTTTATAGAAAGAATATTTGATGGTCACTCAATAGCTTTCAAATATGTTTTTGTAGCACAGCATTGTGACAGTAATCTGGCCTCTTGCTTAAAGTGGGAAATTGTGTTAAGTGAATATTTTAAGTATCTAGGGAAGAAAGAGCTATGTAAATACATGTAATCTTGCAGCATATGTAAAGTTTTCTTGGCCTTTATCCTATGAAGAGTGTTTGGTATGAGTTTGCTGAATGGAAGACCATGAAGTTTTTTTATTTGGCCTAATTTTAAAAGTCTGAAATACTTTGTTTTTAAAGTCTGATTCTGTGCTAATGTGCCAGTGTATGTAATGATTGATTTGGATATAAACTATATTTCAAATGAAATCTTAGTGTGTAATGAACTTTATAAGTTTAAAAGCCTTAAGCAATTAAAACTCTTCTTATTTTTAAGAGGTGTGATGTGAAATGCAGTGGAGATTTTTTTTTTCCTAATCAAGCCCAAAGATGAACTACTAAGAGATTCCTCTGATCTTGAAGACTCACTTTGGTTTTTCCAGTTCTTATGATCTCTGATACAAATACATTTAAATATATGTTACTAGTGGAGTTTTGTTTATGTGAGTCATGACTAAATAATCCATGGAAGCACTTATATAAAAAAGGCATTACTTGTATATAATATCTTGACAACATGTTTTACCAACTTGAAAGGCAAGCCAGTTACACTGTATATCAATTTAAAAATGCCAGCTGTTAATGCCTTCTTTTATATATTTCCATGTTTGTTTCATGGTCATAAGCGGAGTGATCAAGTTTTATTTCTCTAGATGTAGCAGATGAATTAAAGCCCAAGTCAAATATTTGTATAGCCTAAAGGCAACTTTATATAGTACCTCATATGTATAATATGATTTTGAAGCATGAAAATAAAAATAAATCATCCTCTTGCCCCAGAAAAGAGATTTATTTATTTATTTGAAAAGCAGAGGTACAGAGATAGAGGGAGACACAGATGGGCTCAATAGCTGGGACTGGACCAGGCCTAAGCCAGGAGCCAGAAACTCCATCTATGTCTCCCAAGTGAACTTGGGTCATCTGCTGCTGCTTTCCCAGAAACTTGGCAGGGAGCGGGATCAGGAGTGGAGAAGCCAGGACTGTGCCCATCCAGGATTCTGGTGTCCCAAGCAATGGCTTAACTTGCTGTTAAATGTCCTAGTGTTTATAATGCTTCTCCAAATGTATTCCTTTATATCATGTTTTATTGCTTAAATTATAATTTATTCATAAGTTAATTAAAGGTTTAAACTATGTATTACATAAAATGCTTGTATGTATGCATTAAATTATAATGTATTAACATTTAATAGTCCTTTAAATATCATTTTCTCATTAATTTATTGTCATGTTATTTTCTGTAAGAAGTGTTTTACAAGTGTTTTCTGTAACAGACAGAATTTAAAAAATTATACCCACTTGGCTTAACATTCAGAATAATTAAAAAATTAAACAGGAAAATAATTTTAAAAATTCACATGATTTAATCTTTCAAAAAGTCAGATTCTGCATTCAATTATAATTTTCCTCAGAACACTTAAAGTAATAGCTTTTTAAATATATTTGACATTTTCTTCATGTTTTCATTTAATAAACATATATTAAGTGTTTACCATGTGCCATGATAAACTATAGTAGACCTGTATCTATTTGGGGGTAAAGGAGATAAACAAGTTAACAGTACTGGAGAAGAATCTCATATAAAGATAAATGTGATAAATATTATGGAGATAAAATTGAGTTAAATTTTTATATGTGAGAGAGATGAGGGAAAGAGACTGATTTTTGCTGAGCCCCTTTGAATTGTCCATCCTTACTCATGTGGTAATAATATTTTAAGGAGCAAATTTGTTACATTTTTATTTCATTAGTCAACTGTTTAATTGAAGAGTTTTTAGACATTTAATCAATTATGTGCAATGCATGGGAATTTTAAAATTTGCATTTGACAGGGTTTGTAGCAAGTGCCAAATAGAATGCATATCCTTTAGGGACTTAGCATCTGTCTCTTGTGTTAATCATGATAATCCCAGTGGTTAGAAAAATGTGTGACGTTGTGCTTAATAAAAATTGGTGGCTAATTGGCCCACTGTTCTCCAGCTTTACATTAAGTGGAATTTCATTTTATTCTTGGATGGATAGAAGTCTAAATGGATGTGAGCCTGGTATGCTGAATGAAGGCAGAGCAAGGCAGTCATGCGGCCAGCACCTATTCAGATATGGAGAGTGCAGTAGAAGATGGGGTCAGAGAAGAAACTCTCTCTGGACACTCCGAATAGTATTTTCCAAGAGAAAAATAAATAGTTTTAATGTTCATTATCTGCATAAAAACAGATAAAATTAACTATTAATTTTTACTCCATTAAATGCAAGATATCATATTTTCAATGGTGATAAATAGATTATTAGCAGAGTGTTTTAGACTTTTTTTTACCCTAAGTCTTTGAAATATAGTGTGCTCTTCATACTTTTTGAACATCTCAGTTCTGACATGTGACATTCCGAGTGTTGAGTAGACACATGTGATTTTTCATCAATGTGAAGACGGAATTCTAACTTGAGTTGGGTAATCATCTCAGGGTTTTGTGAAGCAGAATGGTGTGATATGACTTAAATCGTGAGGACTGGTGTTTGTGTAAATAAGTCAGGCAATTGGGTCACTGTGAGAGACGGGACTAGTCTGGGTCAGAATGTTTGTGGAAGTGGTGGTGAAAGAAGCATCTAATGAAAGCATCTCCGAGGTGTGACATTTGACGTAGTAGTTGAGACATCTGAGATGCTTGCGTTCTGTAGCTGAGTGCTGGGCTCAACCTTCATCTCTACTCTATTCCAGCTTCCTGTTAAAGCACACACCCTGAAACAGCAGGTAGTGGCTCAGGGAGTCCTGTCCCTGCCACCCACATGGGGGTACCTGGCTCCAGGGTTCGTCCTGGCCAGCCTCTGATGGTGTGGACATTTGGAGAGTGAACAAGTGGATTGGAGATCTTTCTCTCTCTTTCTCTTTTGCTCTCACTGTTGCTCTTCTCCCAACACCGGGTTTTCAAGAAATAAGAAAAAAAAAAAAAAGTCAGCCCCTCCAGAGTTTGGATATGGGATGGGAGTGAAAAAAAAAGAGAGAGAGAGAAATGAAAAGTAGGCTTCGGGATTTTTCCTTTAAGAGTTTAAATCTAGACCACCAATTCTTTCTCATTTCTAGATTTGTGGTCTTCAAATGGAGATGTGCACATGCCAAGGTGCATGCTGGACAATGAAGTGGGCACAGAAAGAAAATGGGAACATTGAATATATCAGTAAATATTGCAGCGATTCATCGGAAAACTGATCTGCCTTAACAGTTTTAAAGTTCAGAAGCCATGGCTCAAATTCTCTCAAGAGAGAAATAATCTCTAATATATTTCAACTTCCTTCTTTCTCCTAGAAAAGGCAAATCCTCATTCTTTCCATGTAAAGGACTCAGTGAAAAAAAGTAGCAATTTCTAAAATAGCATTGTGACTTTTCTGATGGAGATTAATATTTTGGAAAATTATGACAGAAAAAGAGCATGGAGGGGTGATTAAATTGTTATCCCTTCACACCCACTCACAAATAGAAATACAAAATGGAACCGATGTAAACTTGACTCCAGATGGTTTTGCACTGTTTAGAAAATTAGATTTGAGTATAAAATGGTGAAATCAGGATTATTTAGGATATTTTCTCTCTAAAAGTAGATACTGTCCTACAGAAAATCATATTTGAACATCATTTTGCTTCTGCTGGCACTCAGTCATTATAGCTGCCACCTATTCAAGTTTGGGCATTCTTACCAAACGTTGTCAAATATTACTCATCATCAATACATGATATTTTACTTGCTTTGGCAGCACTTGCTTTTATGTTACACTGGCTATTAGGGTGGAGAGTGAGGTAATTAAAAAAAATTGTCAAAAGCATAGTGTCAACTTTATTGATGTGAATTTTGTTAAATTCCAGAAAAAGGGTCATTAGGAATTTTAATAAATTGGGGAGAAAATTATACCACCCCTTCCTGAGAATTACCAAGCAAAAGTGTGAGTTAGCTCAGAACATTATCAATAGATATTCTTATTTTTCAATGATATACGTACTCTGACATTCTAGTCCTGGTTGGGTGCCGGATTCTGTCCCAGTTGCTCCTCTTCCAGTCCAGCTCTCTGCTGTGGCCCGGGATTGCAGTGGAGGATGGCCCAAGTCCTTGGGCCCTTCACCCGCATGGGAGAGCAGTAAGAAGCACATGGCTCCTGGCTTCAGATCAGCGCAATGCGCTGGCTGCAGTGGCCATTGCGGCGTGAACCAATGTAAAAAAGGAAGACCTTTCTCTCTGTCTCTCTCTCTCACTGTCCACTCTGCCTGTCAAAAAAAAAAAAAAAAAAAAAAAAAAAAAAAAAAAAACAGAGTAAAAAGAGTAGTATGCCCAGGACAGTAATTTTAGGATTTCTTAATGATTGTGCATGCTGTGTAGCCTTAATCACTTGGCAAAATTATGTGCAAAGATAAAATAAATTATTTTTATACAGATAAATCCCATTTTAAAGATGAATTACAGATTATTTCATCTACACTGTAACAAGCAGATAAAAGTTGATAATATAATAATTCTTATATTCACTCAACTAATAAAAAAGTCCTTTCCTCATGTGTCTATGTGGTATGTTATGATTATTGTTCATTTCTATTCTATAAACAGCATATAACAATATTTCATAAACTATTTTATCTTTAAAAATAAATTTTTATAATTTCAATTTGGTTTACAGAATCTTTGCAAGTTATTCCAAATGAATCCATCAATAATTTTGTTTTATCTGAACTATTAATTTTTTTTTTTTTTGACAGGCAGAGTGGACAGTGAGAGAGACAGGGAGAAAGGTCTTCCTTTGCCGTTGGTTCACCCTCCAATGGCCGCCACGGCCGGCGCACTGCGCTGATCCGATGGCAGGAGCCAGGTGCTTCTCCTGGTCTCCCATGGGGTGCAGGGCCCAAGTACTTGGGCCATCCTCCACTGCACTACCTGGCCACAGCAGAGAGCTGGCTGGACGAGGGGCAACCGGGACAGAATCTGGCGCCCCGACCTGGACTAGAACCCCGTGTGCCGGCGCCATAAGGCGGAGGATTAGCCAAGGAGCCGCGGCGCCGGCTTATCTGAACTACTAATTCTTTGCACTTTAAAATCCCACCAAATAATAGCACAATTTTCTGCTTGTTATCAGCTCTGAAGTCTGGTTAGGGCTGGGTTTATACAAGATGTCTTAGCTGCAATACATTACTATTAAAATATGAGATTAGCCTCTTTGAAATTATCAAGACTCCTCAATTTCACCAGGTGAGCATGATGCCAGTATTATTGACCCTATCCATAGCGCAGGTTTCCCAGTGGGAATGAACTTTTCAAGGGAAAATGTTTATTAATGTTAACTGTTTTATATAATGTACATACTATAAAATTATAATAAAAATATAATTCCTGAATCTTTAATGTGTTTCAAAATTATAAATGGTTTATTCAATATGTAATTGTTTTATGTGTACATGTGTATGTTAGTTGACACTGAGTAAAAAATACCAACAGTGGCATGTTTTTATTGTATATAATAGGATGACATCCCACATTGGAGTAACTGAGTTCAAATCCTGTTTCCTGCTAATATAAACCACAGTAAGCCTCAAATGATGCCTTAAGTGATTGGGTCTTTGCCACCCAAATGAGAGACTTGAATGGATTTATTGGCTCCCAGCTTTGGCCTGGCCAGCAGGCATTTGGGGAGTGAATCAGTGGTGGAAGTTTTCTCTCTCTATCTCCACTCCCACCCCCTGTGTAAAGAGCAGCAACAACAATAAAATTAGATTATAAAGAGATAAATGTTAGAAATAACCTATTAACATACTAGGTTTGAAGAATTTCTTTTCTTTATTTAGCAGAATTTAGAATTTAGTTTTCTAAAATTTGGAGTATACTCTGGACCTGTGCTTGCTGTGTACTTGTCACACTGCTTATTATCAGGAAAACACATTTTCTTGGAATTTTTTTTTCTTGTTGAATGCCTTCAGAGGTTATCCACAATTGATATCTCTGTTATCTCTAAGGATGCTAGTGGATGAATGTTAAGACTTTTTACCCTGAGCTGTCTTTTAAGATCCAATGCTTATATTTTTCTTGCATCTCCTGGCTTCCAAGCGCACCAAACTATAATTTCTTCTCAAGAATGGCATGAGACTTCACATTTCTACAACTTATGTTATTCATCTTCTTCTCTGCCATGGAAGTCCTACTCAACGATGTAATTCTAGCGTAGTATCTTGCTTTTCATGAAGCCCACTGCTAGCGAATTTTGTTTTTGTGAAAGTCAGGTCAACTAGAAAGGGTTGACTTTCCCATCTCAGAGTCAGTGAGGTTCATGACAGTCTTTCCCAATATACCGTGTAATATTTAGAGACCAACATGTGCTATGACTTGTAGCTGGCATTCAGTAACTTTTATACAAGCCTTGTTTAAGAAAGGCTTTAGGGACTGAATTTATAACATAAACTGTGATGCCCTTGAGGTAACCTGTGGAGTCATGTGCTTTCTGTTTTGTTTTTTTTTTTTAACAGAATTGTGGACATAACACTTGGTATTAAATCATATATTAAATTAAAAATTTAAAAAATCACATCTAGGAAAGGATTGAGGAATAGCAGTAGCTCTGATACCACTTATCAAATAGTTATGCAGACTCATTTACTTTCCCTAATGTTCTATGATTTACCATACATTTTTCAGCAGGACTGACACCTTTGTAGTTTTTGAATCACTTCCATTTTTTCCAATGTGAAGATAATTACAACATGTTTCGGCGATTGCTTTTTATGAGCTCTAGTATCTCTTGAAGGCATTTCAATATATTTTTATGAAATATGCAAATAACATACACTTTCTAAGTTAATATTATACAGAATTCAATAAAATTACAATTGACTTATGTGATTATAGTTGTATTACAACAGAATACAAAGAGCCCTTCTTCTTTTTTTGTTATTGATTTCTAGAAATGAAAATTTTAAATATTTTTGTATATTTTTCCTCAATACCAAGTTTAGGCTTTTAACAAAAGATTCTCCAGCTACTACTAAATACTTTTCAGTGTTTATTTGTGATCCATCAATGAAAAATAGAAAAAAGTTTCCCACTTTTGTCAAGTTTATATTTCAGCAGAGGAACACACAGGAATAATATTATAAAAGTAAATCACATATGGAGCTGGCACTGTGGCACAGGGGGTTAAAGCCCTGGCCTGAAGCGCCGGCATCCTATATGGGTGCAGGTTCTAGTCCCAGCTGCTCCTCTTCTGATCCAGCTCTCTGCTGCAGCCTGGGAAAGCAGTAGAAGATGGCCCAAGTCATTGGGCCCCTGCACCCACGTGGGAGACCCAGAAGCTCCTGGCTCCTGGCTTCAGATCAGTGCAGCTCCATCCTTTGAGGCCATCTGGGGAATGAACCAGCAGATGGAAGACCTCTCTCTCTGTCTGTACCTCTCTCTGTAACTCTTTCAAATAAATAAAATAAATCTAAAAAATTAATAAACTAAAATTTATAAAAGTAAATCGCATAATGTTAAAGAATCAAAAATTATATGTAAATAAAATTCAAAGCAGAATGTGAGGATCACCAGAGCAGAGCAGGTTGTTAGACAAGTGTTAGAAAAAGGAAGTTTGCAGTAAGGATCTAGGTGCTCAGGAAGGGCCCCACTGAAACATTAAATTTGAGCCAACTTTGAATATGGAATATTAGAGACTGTGGTGGTGGGTCCCGTATACATTTATCCACATATATATATATATATACACACATATATACATATATATATAATGAATTTTTATTAATTTGAAAGGCAGAGACACATTGCCTGACTTCCAGGATAAATTTTCCCACATTTTCTGGTGTCAGTCTTTAATTTTCTAAAAACTTGGCTGAATATGCTAATTTGATTTTATTTACCTTTCTAGACATCCTTACTCACCTGAAAGAATTAATAGAACTCTGTTTTACTGCTTTCTTTTTTAAACCTTGTTGTTTTTATTTTTATTTTTTAGATTTTATTTTTTTATTTGAGAGGTAGAGTTACAGACAGTGAGAGAGAGACAGACACAGAGAGAGAGAGAGAGAGAATGTTTTCCATTCCTGGTCTCCTATGTGGGTGCAGGGGCCCAAGGACTTGAGCCATCCTCTACTGCTTTCCCAGGCCACGCCTCCAAACCTTGTTGTTTGTAATGTGTTAATAATATTCTTTCATTATTTTAAAATTTAAAAATACATAAGCCAAAGAAATTGAAGCAAGAAATAGCATTATTTTGTCTATTTATTCAGGATAAATAAAAAGTCATAAATAAGTAATGCACATATCTTTGAAAAGTCATTGTGAAAATAGATTATGTTTGTGAATGATCCACTAATGCTAAGTGCTGATAGAATATGTCTTATAAATTTAAAATAGCCTAGATATATAAAAATTGGTTAGGCCAACATACATTTTTCTTACCAGAAAATAAATGAAGCTGATTTTACATAATTCACATCATTTTATTGACTTTTTAAATGTACTGTGCTGTTCTTAAAATGTATTTGATATTGAAAAAGAAATATTTTTAAAAACCTTGAGACACTAGACAATAAAGTCATGAAATGCAGAGTGTGGGGAAATATATGCTTACCATTATAAAATTCCTAAATAGCTATCTGATATTACATAGTAGATTTTCAGTTTGTGTGTGTTAATCACAATTATTTTTCAGATACCAAAATTACTGTTGAATACACTGTAAGGGCTCAATGTGTTTAATGCAGTCATATTTCTGTTTTTTTTGTTTTTTTTTTTAATTTTATCTTTGACAGGCAGAGTGGACAGTGAAAGAGAGAGACAGAGAGAAAGGTCTTCCTTTTGCCATTGGTTCACCCTCCAATGGCCGCCGCGGCCGGTGCACCGCGCTGATCCGAAGCCAGGAGCCAGGAGCTTCTCCTGGTCTCCCATGTGGGTGCAGGGCCCAAGCACTTGGGCCATCCTCCACTGCACTCCCGGGCCATAGCAGAGAGCTGGCCTGGAAGAGGGGCAACCGGGACAGAATCCGGCGCCCCGACCAGGATTAGAACCCGGTGTGCCGGCGCCGCAAGGCGGAGGATTAGCCTATTGAGCAAACGGCACCGGCCCATAGTTCTGTTTTAATTTGTTTGATATTAGGTAGAGAGGTGTTCAGAATGTTAATGCACAAATAATGTTCTGTGAAGCCTTCTGACTCCCTGTACTAGTTTATAATATGATCTCTGGAGTCAGAGCATGTGAGTTTGAACTTTAGATGCATTTCATAGTATTTGAAATCTTGAGTATATTTGCTCAAATTCTTTAAGTGTCATTTTCTAACTTAAAAAGGAATATAATAAGGCCGGCGCCGCGGCTCACTAGGCTAATCCTCCGCCTAGCGGCGCCGGCACACCGGGTTCTAGTCCCGGTCGGGGCGCCAGATTCTGTCCTGGTTGCCCCTCTTCCAGGCCAGCCCTCTGCTGTGGCCAGGGAGTGCAGTGGAGGATGGCCCAGGTGCTTGGGCCCTGCACCCCATGGGAGACCAGGAAAAGCACCTGGCTCCTGGCTCCTGCCATCGGATCAGCGCGGTGCGCTGGCAGCAGCGCGCCGGCCGCGGCGGCCATTGGAGGGTGAACCAACGGCAAAAGGAAGACCTTTCTCTCTGTCTCTCTCTCTCACTGTCCACTCTGCCTGTCAAAAAAAAAAAAAAAAAAAAAAAAAAAAGGAATATAATAGTATATAACTCAATATGGTAAATAATAAAAATGATGGCTATTTTTATTATCACTTAACCAAAACTGTGGACGGCTTGGCTGATCTCACTGTAGGGGGCATATTTCGTAAGCTTGATTCTAATTGCATAGAATTATCACTACTGACAAGATCTACTCATGCTCTCCATCTTCTGTATTCTGCTGAGAATATAGCTTAATGCCTTAAGAACACTGGATTTTGACATCTTGGATCTTTCCTGATATGCAAAGTTGAAAACCATAGTGCATGTTCTGCTGACTTCCCTCAGAGTAATGTTTGACTCTTCTATGGGAAAAAGAAAAAAGTGTTTTTCTAAAAGGATTAATTGGAAATCAGTCCCTTATCTAAGGCCCCATTGGATGTCTGGTTTAGATTAAATATGAATGCTGCACAAGCTGTTGGGAATTTAGAGGGATCAGGCTTTTGATGCAGCAGTTGAGATACCATGTAGGACACCTGCATACCATATCAGAGTGCCTGATTTGAGTCCCAACACTGTCTCCAGTTCTAGCTTCCTGCTAATACACAGTCTGGGAGGTGGCCGGTGATAGCTCAAGTGGTTTTGTCCCTGTCACCCACATGAGAAACCTGAATTAAGTTCCAGGTTCCTGGCTTCAGCCTGTACCAGCCCTGGATGTTGTAGTTATTTGTGTAGTCATCTAGTGGATGAGTTATATCTCTGTATCTGTCTCTGTCTCTTTGTGTTTCAAATAAATACAAATAAATTAATTAGACATTTAAAAAGGAAGTTACTTGTGAGGACTTGAATACAATTGAATATTTTCTTGTTTAGTTTTCATTTCTAATGAGATGAAAATTTCACTTTGTGATTGTTTTCTGTACTATCACCAGTATTTTTAGGGGATTTCCTGAAATTTGTAATTGTGTACCCAGACATGAGGAGAAAATCAGAGGAATGGAGGTGATGAGGAGAGGAAAGGAACACACTTTTATTCACAATATAACATCAATGAGAATCATATGTTTAGTAGAAATAACTGGAATCAGGCATGCACAAAAGATGTTTATATGACACCATGTCATCACTTACTTGAAACAAACTAATTCCTTTAGAACCTTCATTATAATAAAAACTTTAATCAGTAGATTTTGGATATTCTCCTGGAACTGTTTTCTCTCCTTATTAGCAAATGCATTAAGTGATAACACAGAGTAGCTAAGCAGAAAATTACATCTAATGGATTTCTGTCATGAAATTAGGACATATGTATGGATAATGAGTTTATCCAAATTTAGTTTTGGCCATAATTCAAAAGACCAGACTTAACAGTTGCCAAATTGCCACCTGTGCCCTATATACCACAGGTGTTCAGGCATTCTGAGCAGCTTTTCTTCCTAGAGATTTCTTGGCCAGGCACAGAATCAATACTTACTTCTGCACCAAATATTGACATTCACCGTGACTTTGAACACTTTTTAATCTTCTTTTTGTGAAATAAATAAATAAATAAAAGTAGTAACATATGAAACTATAAGCTCTGTATCAGGATCAGGTGGAGTTGGTATTATCAGAGACCTAAGATAACCAAAATCCAGAGGTTAAGTGGCAGTTCTGTTTTCACCAGGGACTAAAGCCAATTCTTTGTCTCTGTTCCTCCAATCTTAGTTTCTGGCATCCATTATCAAAGTTACATTACATCAACTATTAAACTGCAGGGCTCACCATCATATCTTCACTGTAGGGAGAAGGAAGAAGGGCAAAAAGAGACCTCTTTCTTTACTTATCCCTTACAAGGGGCTTTCCCTTAAGCCACAATTAAATGTAGTACATCTGTTTAAATTCCATTATTTAATATAATCTGCAAGAAGCCTAAAAAATGTAATTTATAGCTAGTTGCATTTCTGATATCATCAAAATAAAGTTACTTTAAGAAAGAAAGGTTATTTTATGCACCCACGAGTTTCTGCCATATAAACATTAATGTCTAAACTATACAAAATATCTAAAGATGTTTAAGTAAATAGGTATAGCTAGTAGCTTAAGTATAGCCATGACTTAGTGAAGGGAAATTTTACATGCTGCAATAATGGTTAAAGTTTATTCTGTAGATTTTTCACTTTTAAAAGCTATAATATGCTGTTTCACTCTGTATTTATACCGCATTTATTTTTTTCCAAAAATATTTATTTATTTTTTTTTTTTTTGAAAGACAGAATTACAGAGAGGCAGAGGCAGAAGCAGATGCAGAGACAAAAGGAGAGACAAGTCTTCCATCTAATCTGAAGCCAGGAGCCAAGTCTTCTTCCAGGTCTCCCACGTAGGTGCAGGGGCCCAAGGACTTGGGCCATTCAGTGCTTTCCCAGGCACATTAACAGGGAGCTGGATCAGAAGTGAAGCCCCTGGTATTCGAACCTGGCACCCATAGGGAATGCCAGCAATGCAGGCAGCAGATTTACCCACTACGCCACAGCGCCGGGGCCCACCACATTTCCTTATCCACTCATCTGTCCATGAGCACTCAGGTTGCTTTCACACATTGGTTATTATGAACAATGCAAAGTTGAAAGTGAGAATTTAGATAATTTCATTGATATATTTAACACAGCTTAAAGTGGCTAAAATGAATATATATTTAATGTCCTTATCACAAAAATAATTGTTAGTTGGTGGGTTGATTAATATGATAATTAACTTGAATCATTCTACTATGTATAAATATGTCAAAGCATCACATTGCACTCCCTAATCATATACAATTCTTATTTGTCAGTAAAATAAATGAATAAAAATATTTTAAAAGTATAGTTTGCCGAAGAACACAATGGTGGGAGCTGGTGGTTAAAAGGCAACCTCCAGAAATTCTGGTTCCACGAGGTTGACTGAGACTCTGAAATTTCTTTGAAAGTTCTGAACCATGTTTTACTTAATAATGAATCCTCACTTATTTTGCTGTGGAAAGTCTTTTTGATATTTATTCTTTTGTTATTTCTCAACAATGCCAACAGCTTAAGTGTGGCAGTTTCTTAAAGTTGTACAGAGTTGCATAGAGTATTGGTATCTACAAAAGGATCTTTTACATCCATTGAGGATCTGCATCTAGGTCAGTTGACCAAATTGGGCAGGTTCAAGTTGTGGGGTAGGGAATGAAGCCCATTTCCCTATCATTTAGTGCTGCTAGTCTTTGTGAACCTACTTTTCTTTGAATTCCTGACGTTGCATCTCATGGGAAATAAGCAATTCCAGAAACTCTTCAATTTATGACTTACTTTTGTCCTGATTTTTTGTCTTTTCCAAGTTCTTGATTATAGTGTAGTCAGAGTTCATCAGATAAATGATAACACATGAAGGAACATATGGACTAATAAAATCAAACACATTAATGGCACGTTTAACCAATATCATTTTGAGCACCTATGAAATGTCTATATACTTTTTAAAGGATCTATACTAATCCTCAATACAATCCCCCAAAAGTAGAAAATTTATAATCCCCATTTTATAAATGAGAAAACGGTTTTTGAGTAAAATATTTAAAATTACAGTTGGTAACAGACAAGGATAAATTCATACCTTGATATGACAAAGCCATGCATTCTTGATTTATTGCATTTGCATGACGGAAGAAAAGAATGTTGCAAAAAAGGAAATGGATCACTTATACATGGCAAGGAACAAGATAGAAAAGTCGATCTGTTTGTGAATTGCTTCTCTAAGAACATCCTTATTTCAATCTTAATTCCTTTAAAAAACAATATTATTTTCTCTAATTTAGCTGGTGTGTTGGAGTTCATGTTTGTTCCCATTTATCTGTCATCTAGTCACTATTCAAGCCACAATTTTCAGTTACAGATGAAAGAAGTCTTCATTCCTCCTCAAACTCTTTCAACCAGTAATCAAACTCTTTCTCAGGTCTGATCCTACTCTGTTCCTTAGTTCTGCATCTAGTGGCTTCTTAGTCTGAGTGAATCATTAAAACATACAAACAAAACACACGTTAACCAGAATCACACCTAGGTATAAAATTATATTAACGTGATAGTTGAGATAGAAACTCTTTAAATCTCTCATTTGTCTCACAGAAATACAACATACTTATATCATTGTTGGTGTTCATGAGTGATAAGCAGTAGTCATTGTTAATTTATCTTCTGCTGTTGCATGGTTTCAGTTATTCTTTTGCTGGACTCCTAATGGGAGAGGTCAAAACCACCATGATCCCTATTGTAACTCATGCCTTCATGTATCTCTGACTGAACTCTTGGTTCCTAGTCCGGCAGTATAGCAGTGATGATTAATTCTTTTCTTGTCATTAACCCAATTTTGTAAATTGTAGATATTATTCAACTCCATGCCTTCACTTAATCATTAGAATATTAAAACTACCAGATTTGAGTATTCTGAATATATAGAAATACAATTTACCTGGCATATTGCTACCTGTAATGTAAGTGCTATCTCTAGACCAAATGTGTAATTTTTTAATAGTGTATTGCCTCTGAAAACAATTTTTAAAAAATCAAGGGCAAGTTCCCTTAAAGGGAACAATTGGGTGTGATAATGGCATTGAATAGAATCACATCCGAGTTAAAAAACTTACTGTAATGTATTTATGGGCCTTTTAAAAAAAATTCTGGCCTTTGTTGAGAGTTTTATGTGCATTTCAGGCATTTTCCAGAAGTTATGGAGTGACCTCTCTCCTTCCTTCTCATTTGAGAGTCTCAGTTCCGAAACAAACCACCAGTTCTGACATGTCCATCCTTTCTCTCTTTGAAGACGGACAGGCCTTCATGTAAATGAAATCTCTCCAGCTAGCTCTCACATGCTCAAACTTGTGAGAGTTTTCAGTGGATGTACTCCTCCACCCATTTTACTCAATGTGTTACTTAACATATATATATATATGTTATATATATATATATGTATTGTATATATATGTATTGTATATATATGTATTGTAATATATATATGTATTGTAATATATATGTATATATATTATATATATATGTTAAGTAACATATATATATGTAACACACACACATATGTAAAAGGCCAGAGGTTTACCAGGTTATTAAAATTTAGAAAAAATACATGAGGAGTATGTTTTAAAATCTTAGAATGCAAACCAGCGCATGAAAACTACAGAATTGAAGCACAGTTTATAAAGAAAAGCCACTGAAGAACTTTTATATTAGAATTGGATTTTGGAAGCATGAACAGGCTTTTAATAAGTGAGCTTCAGACTTTCCCTAAGAATGCACATGGAAAAATATAAACTGTGGGAAGGTGTAAATATGTGGGAATGTGTAAACATTTTTGTGCCAATGTAAATAAATTAGTCATAAGAAAAATATATCTAAGGGTTTATTTCTGCACTCTGGGACTGGAAGAATAAGTCTTTTAAAAGATAGGTTAGGATGATTAATTTAGTGTAGGTGAGAGTTGTCATTGGAAATCTTTGTGTAGGAGATCATGAATCAGATGTGTTTTAGGAAATGTAATCTGTCATTGATTGTCATTAAATTTCAGAAGATAGTGGGATAAGAGATGGTATGTAAACTGTCTAGCTAAAAATATAAGGCAACAGTAATGAGACAGAGAACATTAGCTTTTTATTCTTCGTATGTCTATAGTATTTGAACTTTTATAATATATTGTGTTCACATATTACTTGTGCAATTCCAAAGTTTAGCAAGGCTAAATTAAAGTAAAACAAACAAAAATGAAGTATTTTGCAGTAATTTCAGTGACTTCCAATGCAGTACTGGCCTAAAATGCATAAAATTAAGTTATAAATATAATAGGAGATTTCAGTAACTTTAATTGTAAAGTCATGAATATAAAGGTGAAAGACAAGGTAGGTTATAAGACTGGCTTAGAAAATCAAAGACAGCTATGAAAACTCCATGCATTACATGGCTGTCCTTTAAAATGATGTTTGATAGATTTTACATTGGCCTGCCTCATTTCCTCTCAGGATTGGTGATTAAGGATGTATAGCCATATATGTGATTCATCTTGTAAAAAAGTGGCTTTGTTCATGTTTTATTTTACATACTATCTGGGGCTTCTTCTGCTAAGCAACTAAATTAATGCATTGTTATCTTTTGTTTAAACTACTTTAAAATTTTTTGGAATGAAAGTAGTTGTAAGTTAATAAATATCTACAAATTAGCAGACATTATTATGCAAGAGATAAGCTTATTAGAAATGCAGCCTTAGGTAGAGCCCTAGATTCTGATAAAGTGCTGCTGAATGAGTCCCACACCGATGTTCACCTTGACAAGATCACTAATGATTCTAATGTTTGTTATCTAAAGTCTATGCTTTCAAAAAAGTCTTATTTAGGAGTGGGCATTCATTTAGCAATTAACCCAGCTGAGATGTCTGTGTCCCATAGTGGAGTACCTGGCTTTTTTTCCCATCTCCAGTTCTTGAGTCCAGCTTTCTACTAACGCAGACCTGGAGAGGCAGAAATGATAACTCAGATAGTTGGATTCCAGCCATCCACATAGGAGACTTGAATTGTGTTCCTGGCTCCCAGCTTTGGCATGGCCCAACCCCAGTCATTATCAGCATTTGAGACATGAACCAGTGGTAGTGAATGGCAGATCTCTCTCTCTGCTTTTCAAATTAGTGAATCAATAATTTAAGAATAAGTCTTTCCTCTAACAAACAAGGATCACTTTAGTTGTGTAAGTCCTCAAGTCAAGAACATTTTTTTTTATTTAGCAAAATGTTAATATTCAATTGTATAGCAAATTGAGAATATAGTTGGAGATTGCCATCTGTTTAATTTATGCTCAATCCATCATTGAAGTCTCACTATAGCTACAACTGTGTAGTGGGTATTAGTGGAATGAGATGACTTGCAGATTGCAGTAGACTACCTTCCAAATTTTGTCAAGGATGAGATTATTGAATTTCATAACTTTTATTTTTTTAACAGTGAGAAATTTTGAAAGTTGTTATGCACCCTCAGCAATCAAGTGGCAAGTTTATGAGTTCTAACTGATATGATGAAATGTCAGTCAGAGGGCATAGAACACGAGTGAGTGGCTGAAAGAGAATGATCTCAAAAATATTTATGCCACCATACTGGAATCAAGTTACAAATGTGGAAATTGTTCTTGAGATGTATTATATTTACACAGCTGCTCAGTCACTCTATTGGGAAATATGAATTAAAGGATCATTAAGATGTAAATATTGCCATTAAGTTGATTATTAAAAGAGGGGGTGCCATTTTTAAGAATTTTATTTATTTTTTTTTATTTTAAAAAGCAGAGAGATGGGAAAGAGGGGAGATTTTCATTTGCTGATTCACTCCTCAAATATCTGTAATAGGTGGATCTGGGCCGAGCAGAAGCCAAGGGCCCAAAACTCACTCTGTGTTTCCCGTGTGGATGGATAGGATCCAGTTACTTGAGCCATCATTACCTGCTGCCTCCCAGAGTGCACATTAGAGGAAGCTGGGCAAGGAAGCGGAGTCAGGACATGAACTCAGAAACTCCAAAACAGGATGTGGGTGTCCCAAGCAGCATATTAACTGCTATGCCAAACTCTCACCTCAGAAAGATGATTTTTAAAAATAAGTGTGGACACAATGCTGCAGAATTCCCAAGGTTAAAAGGATCAAAAATAGCAAACAATTTATGTGGAAAACAGAGAAAAAAAACTTTTTTTATAGTGAAACTAAGTTTGAAGTAAAAATATTATTGATGTAGCCATCATTGCTGTATATATTTATCTTTATTTTCCTTATTTAACTTACGGAAATTAAACTTACGGAAATAACATGAGATATGGAATAGTCAAATAAAGTGTAAAGTAAATAATGCAATTTATTTTTTAAAATCATGAGACTCAGAATGTGGAGAAAAAATGTTTTCCTTAATACTAAACACTAAATGTAATGTTAAATGTAATATTACTAGCTATTGCACTTCCTGATATAAGAAATACCGTATGAAACCATTATCATTAACTGTTATAAAACTAATTGCATATCTCATTATTTTCTGTGAGGAGCTCATTGATTAGTAATCAATGTCTTGATCAGCCCTTGTCCTGACTGTCGAGGAACAACTTACTATTTTATTTCTTTTAGTATTTTTTTTGTTCTACTTAATACCATTGGTTGAACTCTTAAAGTAACACACAATTATTCTTAGGCGTTTAAAATTAACTGAAGTGATCCCTGTTAAATATAAGAGTGGGAATAAGAGAGGGAGGAGATGTACAGTTTGGCACGTGCTCAATCGGACTTAACCCTAATGGTAGAGCTAGAAACGTGCCAGGGGATTCCAATTCAGTCCCATATAGGTGGCATGTACCAATGCCATCTTACTTGTTAAAGTGATCAGTTTAATTTAATAATTGATCAAAAAGATAGGATTAAGTGTCAAAGGGATTACATAAATAAGAGCATTGTCTGCAAATAATAATTGATAGAATTAAAAAGGAGAGAATGATCCTACATGGAAAGTGGGATACACAGCAGACTCATTTAATGGCAAATGCCCTAAACAGCACTCTGGCCTCAGAATCAGCCCTTAAGGCATTTGGATCTGGCTGAAGAGCCCATGAGAGTATTTTAGGCATGGAAAGCCAAGACACTCTTCCCAAAAAAAAAAAAAATGACCTAAATGAAAGATCTCTGCGAGTGAGATCCCAGTGGAAAGAACGGACCATCAAAGAAGGAGATACCTTTCTCTGAAGGGAGGAGAGAACTTCCACTTTGACTATGACCTTGTCTAAATAAGATCAGAGTTGGTGAACTCAAGAGGCTTCTATAGCTTTGGCAGCTCATGACAAGAGCTTTGGGTGATTACTTCCCTCATAAATGAGAGTGTCAATTGTTAAATCAACAACAGGAGTCACTGTGCACTTACTCCCCATGTAGGATCTCTGTCCTTAATGTGTTGTACTAGGCGAATTAATGGTAAAACTACTGCTCAAATAGTACTCTATACTTTGTGTGTCTGTGTGGGTGCAGAGTGTTTAAATCTTTATTTAGTAAATGCTAAGTAGAATTTCTGTATATAAAGATAATTGAAAATGAATCTTGGCTCACTTGGCTAATTTTCTCCCTGCAGCGCCGACATCCCGGCTTCTAGTCCTGGTTGAGGCGCTGGATGCTAGTCCTGGTTGCTCTTCCTCCAGTCCAGCTCTCTGCTGTGGCCCGGGAGGGCAGCGGAGGATGGCCCAAGTGCTTGGGTCCTTGCACCCGCATTGGAGACCAGGAGGAAGCACCTGGCTCCTGTTCGGATTGGCACAGCACCAGCCATAGTGGCCATTAGGGGAGTGAACCAACAGAAGGAAGACCTTTCTCTCTGTCTCTCTCTCACTGTCTATAACTCTCTCTCTCTCTCTCACTGTCCAACTCTGCCTGTCAAAAAAAATTTAAAACAATCAATCTTGATGAAGAATGGGATGGGAGTGGGAGTGAGAGACAGGATGGTTGTTGGTGGGAAGGTGGTTATGCAGGGAAATCACCACTATAATCCAAAAGTTGTACTTTGGAAATTTATATTTATATTTATGTAGATATATAAATAGATACGTATTTTATTTATATTTATCTAATATAAATATAAACTTATTTATATAAATATAAATAACAGTTTACAAAAAAAGAAAATGAATCGATGAAAAAATGGGATGGGAGAGGGAGTGGGATATGGGATGGTTGTGTGTGGGAGGGCGGTTATGGGGGGAAAGCCGCAATAATTCAGAAGTTGTACTATTAAATAAATTTGAAAAAAATTTGAAGAAAATAAAATGTCAGTGAAAATTCTAGTATTCATAGGACTTAATGTATCTCATGGTTTATATGATATAGTGTTAGTTTTGTTAATACTGATGTGAATTGAATTGGTTCATGAATATCAATATGTAATGTAAGTGCATAAATCTGAGTATATTTAGACTCTTTCTGCTGTTGATATTTGCCTTTTACTTCCTCCTATTCCTATTCTCCTTTTCTATTATCATTATCATTTTACATGAATTTTAGAAAAAGGAACATAAACAACTTGTTTTACAGAGGAAAATAATTTTAAATTTTCTGTTGGCTTTTTTTTTTTTTTTTTGGACAGGCAGAGTGGACAGTGAGAGAGAGAGACAGAGAGAAAGGTCTTCCTTTGCCGTTGGTTCACCCTCCAATGGCCGCCGCAGCCAGCGTGCTGCGGCCGGCACACCACACTGATCCGATGGCAGGAGCCAGGTGCTTCTCCTGGTCTCCCATGGGGTGCAGGGCCCAAGCACCTGGGTCATCCTCCACTGCACTCCCTGGCCACAGCAGAGAGCTGGCCTGGAAGAGGGGCAACCGGGACAGAATCCGGCGCCTCGACCGGGACTAGCACCCGGTGTGCCAGTGCCGCAAGGCGGAGGATTAGCCTAGTGAGCCGCGGAGCCGGCCTGTTGGCTATTTTAAAGTTAAAATCTGAGTATTTAAAATTTCAGTTGGCTATTTTAAGATTAAAATCTGAGTGAAACATCCTTTACTTGTTAACCTGGGATCAAAGAGTAGCTATTTCTGACCGTTACTCTAAGATAGTAATAAAGTTATCATCATAGCTATAAGCTCTTAGATAGTAATCATGCTGAAGAAAAATATATATATATATGGAACTTCATATACATGTTCAAGTGTGTGTGTGTGTGTCTGTGTGTGTGTGTAGCTACAAAAGGCCCAAAGAAAAGAGAATGTTTAGGAAGTTAAATATGAATTTTTCAAAAATTAAGATAATGAAACATACTACATACACATGTTTTTGAAAAACATTGGTTTACTAAATCACAGTGAATATGAGGAAAATAAGAAATAAATGCATAATTTTTAAATAGATCTTGGAAACGAGATTAAGAAATGAACTTAGAACCAATAATAAAACAGCCACTGTTATTTTAGTCACATAAGTGTCTGCCAAGATTCTTTTTATCATTAAAATGTATAATAAAATAATAATAACCATTACTGTTCATTAAATGCAGGTTTCATGTGGAAAAATTTGTATGTGTGAATCATCATAATTTTGTAAAGTATGGGATTTTGTCTTTCCTTTATGTCAAGAGCCTAGGCAAAGAGAGGTCAAGGAACTTACCACCCTACAACTCAGGAAATTGCAGTCATGCAATTTCTCAGATTTCTCAGATTTCCAAATATAAAATATGGTGTTCTCATTCTCTTGAAATATACTACCTTAAGACATAACTCTAAAATTCTCAACAGAGTAAAAAATAATTCAGGTAAATTCATGAGAGCAACCTCTTAATGGGCCAATAAGGGCAAATTACAGTGCAATATTAATATTACAGGGGAAAACATGATTTTTAATAGTAGACTGCCCTTTTTCTTTCTATATCACAAAGAGAAAGTTGCCAGCATAAGCTATTGTTATATTTAGCAAAGTAAATTTATTTTTTCTTTATGAAGAGAGATTATTTTTATTTTCTTTCTCCTTCTTTCTGGCCATCCATCAGTCCTTCTATTTTTTCCCCTCCTTCCTTCCTTTCTCCACCCCTCCCTTCCTCCATGTTCCTTTCTTTCTTTTTTTAATTTTTGAGATAGTATATATTTATTTTACATTATAATCCAATGCTTAATGCTCCATTAAATTAGAGTTAAACTAGTGGAATGTGAAAAGTTAATAGTTCAACAGGAATATAAGCAAGGGCCTTAAATAAATGAAAAAAAAAGTCCATTTCACTTATATACAGTACATTTACTGTCCATCATGGAAACAGAGACAAAAAACATAATGAGTTATCACCTATTCCAGTTAAAATGACTATTATTCAAAAATCAAAAAAATAACAAATGCTGGTGAGAATGTAGAGAAAAAGGTACCATAAGAAAATGCTGGTAGGCATGTAAACTGGTACAACTAGTATGGAAGACAGTATGGAGATTCCTCAGAAAATTGATAACTGATCTGCCATATGACCCAGCTATCTCACTCCAGGAATAGATCTAAAGGAAATTAAAGTAGTATATTAATTTTTACAATGACAGACTTTCAATTTACTTTCTAATCACAAGCTTAACCCTACACTACATAGAGTTCAGCAAGTAGTACGTTTAAAATCCACCATTCCTCAAGCATTTTTCTTTTGTAAGATGTATTTATAACGTTTAAATAATATTCTTTTTTGGATGTTAATATTTCCTTGTATATTTGTAATAAATTTCTACACATTACTTATATCATCCTTTAGCTTAAAAATAACTGTTGGGACCAGCAGATAGAAGATCTCTCTCTCTCTCCTCTCTTTAACTCTGCCTTTCAAACAAATAAGGTAAATCTTTAAAAAAAAATCTGATCTCAGAAAATTATTTAGTGAAAAATTTTATGGCTTTTTAAGAATAAATTCCATTGTGCCTTCTGTTGTCTGTTGTCTATCATAACTTCACAAACACTCATTTTGTAGCTTAATCTCTTGTTCACCCACAGAAGTGAAGGCTGTTTGTTTTCCTTAAACTTGCTTCCTTTCTATTCTTTTATCTAACACTTGCCTTGAATTTTAAAATAATTATTCCTGACTTTTTCCTGTGATTTCTCAAATCACATATTAGGTACTTTCTTTTGTCATATAGATCTTCTATAAAGCAGCTTTAGATCACCATTCTGAATTATTTTATTGGTTTCATCAATATTCATTCATTGGACAATGTGTTACTTCTGTAACCTGATGCAGTGTTGGTGAGATGTTCATAGTCTACTTTAAAATTCTTCCTTTCATTTGAATCATGGATCATCTTGATAAAGGGCTAAAATGTACAGATCTTCTAATTCTGAAAAAAAAAAAAAGGTTCTAATTAGTTTACCCCTTTTGCCAACCATTGATCCAAATATAAGGACTCTGCTTTTATATGGGTACCCAAATGTTGGGAAATCCAGCTTCATCAATAAGGTAACCAGAGCAGATGTGGATGTTCAGCCCTGTGCAGCATTTACAACAAAGTCTCTATTTGTTGGGCACATGGATTATAAGTATCTACACTGGAAGGTTGTAGATACTCCAGGGATTTTGGATCACCCTTTGGAGGATCGGAACACCATCGAGATGAAGGCCATCACAGCCTTGGCTCACCTCCGTGCTGCGGTTCTATATGTGATGGATTTGTCTGAGCAGTGTGGACATGGTTTGAAGGAGCAAGTAGAACTCTTCCAGAATATAAGACCTCTCTTTATCAACAAGCCTCTTGTAGTTGTTGCCAACAAATGTGATGTGAAGAGAATAGCTGAACTTTCTGAAGATGATCTGAAAGTATTTGTAGATTTCCTAGCTGAAGGATTCCCTGTGATAGAGACCAGCACTCTGACTGAGGAAGGTGTCATTAAAGTTAAAACAGAGGCTTGTGATAGGCTTTTGGCTCATCGAGTTGAAACCAAAGTGAAAGGAGTATGAGGTGTTGAACAGATTACATTTAGCTGTACCAAACAAGAGAGATGATAAAGAGAGGCCCCCTTTTATCCCAGAAGGAGTGGTGGCACGCAAGAGGAGAATGGAAATTGTGGAGCCCAAGAAGAAAAGGGAATGAGATCTTGAGCTAGAAATGGGAGATGATTATATTTTGGATCTTCAAAAGTACTGGGATTTAATGAACTCATCTGAAAAATACGATAAGATACCAGAGATCTGGGAAGGCCGTAATATAGCCGATTACATTGATCCTGCCATCATGAAGAAATTGGAAGAATTAGAGATAGAAGAGCTAAGAACAGCTGCTGGGGAGTATGACAGTGATTCTGAAAGTGAAGACGAGGAAATGGTAGAAATCCAACAGCTGGCAAAACAAATTAGAGAAAAAAAGAAATTGAAAATCCTTCAATCCAAAGAAAAAAATACACAGGGAACCAGGACGCCTCGAGTGGCTAAGAATGTTCAGAAGACAGATTTGAAGAATGAGATGCGTAGTCTTGGTGTTGACATGGATAATAAAGACAATGACCACCACGCAGTCCAAACAAGATCTCGGAGTGTCACTAGGAAAAGAAAGCAGGAAGAATCTGTTCCACCATCTTCTATAGTCCGGAGTCGGAGTTGCTCTCGAACTCCACGTGATGTTTCTGGTCTTCGGGATGTCAAGATGGTGAAGAAGGCCAGGACTATGATGAAGAATGCTCAGAAGAAGATGGGTCGCCTGGGGAAGAAGAAAGGGGAGTCAGATCGACATGTGTTTGATTTGAAGTCCAAGCACTTACTCTCTGGATAGAGGAAAGCTGGTAAAAAGGACAGGAGATAGATTTCAGTTGACATGGTTTGGTTAGACTATTTGTTGCTGTTTATTTCTTGGTTGGGTATGGTGTGGGTTCATAAAATTGGAGTCATCTATAAACAAACACAAATAATTGAAGCATTCTTTGCTAAACATTGTGGTGAAACCCTACATAAGTGCTGGAAATTTTTATCTGCAAAGTGCAAACATTTGGAATAGACAGTCTTTCTGCTTTAAATGGAGGATTGGTTGCTTCAGATTTGTAGAACTAGAAAAATTTGGTATGACTTTGATATTTTGATGGAGAAAAACCTTATTTTTTTCTAAGAGGAAACTTTGATTTATCACATGGGAATATTCTTTTTTATGAAAAAATCATCTCTGTTTATGGATATGGACAGAGGGCTACCTGCTCTACAGACTTGGAGAGCAAGCACGTTTATGATTGAGTCAGAACCCTAATGCATAAAATACTGCTTTAAATTATTTTCCAAACTTCTTGTACAATGTATTATTGTAATCTCTCTTCCAACTATTTTATCCAAAGTAAATCTCCAGGAGAAATAAAAAAATAAAATGTAGAGATCTTCTAATTCTGAAAAAAAAATATGTTCTAGCTAAGTTTTGAAAATTTTGGGGTCCTTCCAAGTGTTACCATGAGCACATTCCTGATTTATACTACTTGTAGTATTTTTAATAAAGACAGGTATTACGTATTTAAATTCACTTATTTGAATATGCCTTAGGAGGTATAAAATGTATCTTGGCCAATAGTCTGGAGGTAAATTAGCTTTATCTATGACATTGCAAATTTGTTTAAATTATGATTTTTAATTTAATAAATACTAAACCTTATGCTAAGCTCAAATACTAGTATGAAACTAAGAATATAATGAAAAACAACAAGCAGTCTGTATATGTAAGGAACATGGGATTTAATGAAGAGGACAGGCACATAAACAGGCAATTATGCTATAGCAAGACAAATGCTAAGACCCAAGGGACCTGTGGGAACACATATAGAAGAATTGCACAGTAATTCCAATGGGTGCAGGTAAGGCTTCCTAGAGGAAGTTAAAGTGTAAGTTGGTGAAGACGGTAGATAAAATTGTGGGAGGGTGAAAAAAAGGTCAAGACATACAAGGGCATGTATAGTCACTTTAATTACTTCATAGCTTTTTTTAATGGTAAAATTATGAGATGTAATAGTTTAAAAATAAGTGATGCTGAGAATATGACTGTGAGCAATAGTTATTTTTATTTTTAATTCATTCTACATGCATAGATATGTCATTTGTAAATTACATTTCTGTTTCTTAATATTACAAATTTAGCCCCTCTTTTCACATTGTCTGTTAGAAAGAATAAAACTATACGTTATTAACTCTGCTAAAACCTACTTTTTTCTCTTTTCTACTTATATTCTCTATGTAAGTATAAAATATTTTTAGTTGATTAAAGAAAACATTTTGATGAAAATGTAATTAGGATTCCTATGCATTCTAATTTGTAGTTGTCTTCTGTCTTTGGGAATTATGCACTTTTAAAATTCTATACAGAATTTTAAAAGTATTTGCACCAAAATAAAATTATCATTTAATAGCCTTTTCCTACCAGCTGTTTTTTACTATCATATATGAATAATAATGATATCATATACTCCCCCAAATGGAAAACAAGTGGTGACTCACAAACCACTTCTTTTATTCTATCTTGTTTCAATAAAGAACACATTTACCTAGTAAATAATTATACACTTAAACAAAAGTATTAGTAAAATGTAGAAGATTGTAACAAAAATGACTTATTGTCTGGAGAAATGGTTGATCTAATTTAGAATTAAATGGGATCATGTCTTGAAGTAAAATCTGGTGTACATATTTTATAATACCATTACAATTATGTTCACAGTGGAAGACAAGCACTTTTTTATTTTTCACAGTGACAATTGGAAACTTAGTTTCCAACTGAAAATACATTGTTCACTTGAATTACAAAGCAGATAAACCTTTTCATGTTAATTCTGATAGGTATTTCATATTTATTATAAATTTTGATGAATAATTTTGTAATCATTAGAGTTTGATCATTTTAACTCAGATATTTCTAAGAGAAAATAGATTCTTTTTTAATTTTAGGTTCAAATAAAAACTGTAGCTGAACAAAAATGCGTTAATGAGCACTTTTCCCTTATGTAAGTTATTGCCTTGACTCCTGCATAAAATACATGCATAATTGTAAAGACATTGTGAGAAGTTTAACTGGTAGAATTTCAATTAATTTAAACTTGTTTCAGCAAAATCTAAGTCTCGACCCAAACCTTTCTCTTTTATTTAAGATGCCAGATACCAGAAATTCAGTTCAATGAATAGGAAAATCCCTCAAGAGAATGAGGAATTTTAGTCCTTGATTCGTGTATCTGTGGTTCAAGGCATTTATTCTCTCTGGCTTCCATTCTTTCTTTCTGTAAAAAGAAGCTGGATAGCAACTTTGCTGATGCACTGAGTTGAAGGATGAAGTATCCCTTAAAGTTTCCTATTCCTTGATGGATTTATGCTCTTCCATTTTTGTGAAAGGTACATGTGAGTTCAAGGGATAAAATATTTTTAAAGATTTATTTAATTTATTTATTTGAAATGCAGAGTGACAAAGAGATAGGGACATACAAAGAGATATTTCACCTGCTGGTTCAAATGCCTGCAACAGTCAGGGATGGGCCAGGCTGAAGTTAGGAGCCCATTACTCCATCCAGGTCTCCAACATGGGTAGCAGGAGTCTAATTACGTGGGCCATGATTTGCTGCCTTCACAGGTTCATTGTAAGGAAGCTAGATTGGAAATATGGCAGCTGGGACTCAGACCAGCATTCTGATACAAGAGGGTAGAATCTCAAATGGCAGCTTAAACTACTGCACCACAGAGCTGGCCTTAGGAGGGAGTTTGTTTGTTTGTTTGTTTGTTTTTTTTAGATTTATTTATTTTACTTGAAAGTCAGAATTACGCAGAGAGAGAGAGAGGTCTTCCATCTGATGGTTCGCTCCCCAGTTGACCACAATGGCCGGAGCTGCACCGATCTGAAGCCAGGAGTTAGGAGTTTCTTCTGGGACTCCCACATGGGTTCAGGGGCCCAAGGGCCTGGGCCATCTTCCGCTGCTTTCCCAGGCCATAACAGAGAGCTGGATAGGAAGTGGAGCAGCCAGGACTCGAACCGGCGCCCATCTGGGATGCCGGCACTGCAGATGGTAGCTATACCCACTATACCACAGTACTGGCCTCAGATATTTTTATCTACAGTTAAGGAAAAACTTTAATGCCATGCCAGAAACAACTTTCTAAAAATTATTTTGTGAAAATATAAGTAAAAGTTTAAAATGTATACTTAAACATTAATAAGCTTTAAATTTCTGTTTTGACACATTTAAATGTAGCGATGCTTTACTTAAGTATAAAAATGCTAGACCAAGCATGCAGCACTTGCACATATAGGCTGGTAGGCTGGTATCCCTGAGGAAGCACCACAGCTGATGTTTATTTTTACTCTGCTCCCACATTCTTCTGCACCTTTCTGCCTCTCATTGCCAAGTTACCACTGCATCCTGGCTGCCACTACACTGTGAACCTGGATAGGGTCCCAGGCTCCTCATTTGCCTCATTTCCTCTTTGTTTGTCTCTAATTTTTCTTACCCTTTAAAAAGAATGTATCCTTTGGTTGTTGTAAATCATCATAATAATTTAGTTTAAATGATGAACATTTGAATTATTGGTAGTCAAAAAACTTAGGTCTGGGAGAGAAGCTCAAAATATTTTGGAAATAAAATAGTAATAAAAAGCGAAGGAAAAACAAGGAATAATGTTAAGTCCCACATTTCTTAACTTCTTAGGTAAATGACTTTGCCATTGTCTAAAGTGACCAAAATAGAAAACTTTTAGTAAAGTAAGTGTATGAGTTTAGTTTGAGGCTTGATTATAGTGCTCGTAGTAAAATACATACGTACATACATTCATACATAGAAAGGATGTATCCAATAGGAAGAGCTTTTGCAGGAGCAGAAAGAGAACAGTCATCTAGGAATAGGACCTGGGAAACATGGTTTTTAAATAGAAGCTAACAACAATGAAAATCAAATCTATAGATGTCCCTTAAAGAAATATTCTAGGAATATTGGTGTCTTTTAAACTGACAGTGTAATGTCTCAGCAAATTAATGACCAAATGTGTGAGAAGCAACAGAGAAATTAAGAATATGTAAACTGCAAAATATACTTGGATATGACAATTAGAGGGATGTGAACTTTGGCAAGAAAAAACAGTGAGTGCAAACCTAGACTTTTGCACTGAAGTACTGAGTGGAAATTGAGAAAGTCAATTTGATAGTCAAGATGAACAAGCTTTTTCATAGATTTTTCTGAAGAAAATAGAGAATGATGTTTAACTGTGGATTTGGTTGAAGGAATTTATTTCTAATTTTTTGATGGTGTTTACATTTTTTGATTTGTTAATCAAGCCATAGAAGAAAATGCAGATATTATTCATATTACAAAAATGTTAGATGGGAGTGTCATATGTGATTATATTTTTTCTATCATCTTCTCCCAATTATGCCTGATTTGGGGAACATGAAAATTGAGCTTTTGACACACATTGATTTTAGAAGAAACAAGGCAAAAGTTTTAGGCAGACTGTAGGAAAAAAGAAGTTTAATATTAAAACCTTTACAAAGTGGCAAAACATGAAACCCAGACATGGAAGGCATTTAGAAGGAATTAATTACTTTACACCAGTCAAGAATCAACATAGGTTGGGGCTGGAGCTGTGGTACAGTGGATTAAAGCCCTGACCTGAAGCACAGCCATACCATATGGGTGCCTGTTCTAGTCCCTGCTACTCTTCTTCCAATCCAGCTTTTCGTTTTGGCCTGGGAAAGCAGTAAAAGATGGCCCAAGTCCTCGGGCCGCTGCACCAGCATGGGAGACCTGGAAGAAGCTCCTGGCTCCTGGCTTTGGATCAGCGTAGCTCCGGCCTTTGCCCCCATCTGGGGAGTGAACCAGCAGATGGAAGACCTCTCTCTGTAACTGTCTTTCATATAACATAAAATAAATCTTAAATAAAAAAGAATCACAATAAGTCTAGAACATAATAGAAAAACAAGGAAGGGGAAAAGGAAGAAGTACAAAGAAAAAAAAAATCCTTGTTGACTAATTGAATTACCATGAATCTAGGATCTCTGGGTTGGATGAACCGTACCAAAACAGTGACTCTCTGAGTACGGGAAACAGATAACTGGTCTCCTGGAAGCTGGAAGAGTCTGGTGTTTGCGTTCTCTTTGACATGACGTTCTTTTCTGTCTGACTTTTTGAATCTACTCTCAAACACATTTACTAATGTCTATCATTTCTTTGTGTTTATTGGCTCAGCAATGACAGTTTTATTCCATGCTAAATTCTGATCTCACGATACCATCTGCCTTTATTGTAGACTTACCTAGTCTAAATGGAGGATTCTCCAGGATTTGAAGTGCCCCTTAGAAACAAGGCTATTTGACTATTAAATTGAAGTATTTTTCTTATATATTTATGAGCCTGCAAGAAGTCTTCCTATGGGATACATCTTTCCTATAACTATATGTATTTATGTATGTACATAAGTATGCATTTTGTTAGGAACTTTAGACTTGTTCCAAATTCAATGTATCTCAATTTGAACTGTAAATATATTTCACACTAATATATACTACTCACTTAATACTAATTTTACTACATTCCATTCACTTCATAGTTGTTTTATCAATAAATTATTTTTAACGTCATGGTTGTTAAATACTAAAAATATGTGATTTATTTTCCCCATACATTTAGCTAAATGTTTATTTAAATTTCTTCAGTGAATGTATCTTTTCTGATTTTCTAATGAAAAGTAAAATGGCTATCTTTCTGTCTCAGTTTGCTTGTGCTACAATTACCAAATACCATAGACTAGGTGGCTTAAGCCAGAGGTATTCATTTCTCATTGTTCTAGAATGTGGAAATTCTTAAGATGCTGGCAAAGTAAGTATCCAGTTAGGGCACTCTTCCTGGTTTAGCCATCTTCTTGTCCTCTTATAGTAGAGACAGAAACAGAGAGGAGACAAGCTTTTAGGTCCCTTCTTATAAAGGAGCTAATCCCTTCGTGAGGACCCAGTTGTTTTCTGAAGTCTCCAAATCCAAATACCATCACACTGAGTGTTAGAAATCAACATATAAATTTGTGTGGGTGGGTGGGTGAGTGGCGATGGCTTTGGGGCAGGGGGACTTCAACATTCAGTCCATTGCACTCTTTTTGAAAGGATGACTTTCTATAAACTTTGGTAATAAATATTAGAAGTCCTAAAATCCTTAGAGGAGCTTTGGGCATTGACTACATCTGCAGGATTCTTGAGCATGCTTTTGTATCTCCTTAAGGGTCAAAATATGGTCCTATAGCTATTCTCATATGTGATTTAAAAAATACTTTTTAAATATTTTAATTGCTATTTAACCCGTTAACAGTTTTAATATCTACCTCATTCTATATATGCACAGAAATTAGACTTTTGAGAAAATGCTGATTCTTTTTAAGAGTTAGAAAAATGAGTTTATCAAAATGTGGACATATTAAAACTCTTCTTCCTTATTAGTCCTAATATAAAATACATGTTTTCCTCTCTAAAGAAATTAGTAAAATGTCTTCTGTGAGCTCTAATACTGCATAAATATATCAATGAACCAAAATACTATATAGGTAGAATCAATGATAAATGTTGCAGAATACACAAGAATAATTTGTGAGTTTGAATGCTTGGTGAAAGCCCAGATAATAATGATAGTAACCTTGAGGACACATCCATTTAGAACTTGTCAGAAATACTGAGTTCTATTGGGTTTAAATTCTGCCAACTTAATAAGAATGTGTCCAAATACCACTTTTTAGAGTAGATTTTGGCACAGCTTATGTGTCTGGTACAAGTTTGGTCTGTTGAAATTGATAATATATTTGGAACTTCTAAAATAGAGTGAGGTTTATGTTGTCAGATCTAATATCAGTGGATACTAATTTTTTAGGTCAATTCAAAATAGTTTCAAAAGTTCAAAATATTCTACATCATCATAAAAAATTTGCCCACTTTATGATATTTTAATTATTTAAAACTAGCATGTGTCTAAAACACAGAAAACAAGTTTTTCTGTTTAATAACAAATTTATAATTATGGAGCATATGGCAGTGTAAAAAACAATTAAAATTGTTTTCAAACACTCATTATATGTAATCAAAATTTCATTAGTCATTTAGCTTTTCTACACACTTATTATAGAATCTACACACTTATTACTATAGATAAACAAGAATAAGATAGGGATTTCAATTAGTTTTTAGAAAAATTGACAGAAAAATAAATATCTCCCTGACATCATTCAGAGTTTGAAGAACACTCAAGTTTTTTTTTTTTTTTTTTTTTTTTTAAGATTTATTTTATTTGAAAGACAAAGTTATAGGGAAGAAGCACACACACACACACACACAGAAGTATTCCATCTGCTAGTTCACTCCCCAAACAGCCTCAATGGCCAAGGCTGACCAAACCACAGCCAGGAGCCAAGAGCTTCTTCTGGGTCTTCCACGTTGGAACAAGGGCCCAAGGACTTGGGCCATCTGCTGCTGCTTTCCCAGGAACATTAGCAGGAAGCTGGATTGGAATTGGAGCATCTGGGACTCAAACCACTGCCATATGGGTTGCCAGCACGATAGGTCAGGGCCTTAATCCACTGCACCACAGCACTGGCCCCCATACAGGTTGTTTTGAAATGACACCTTGATTTCAATCAGTAGTGTTATTTGTTTTACCTAAAATGGAATTGCATTTGTTAATAGTTAATAGATTTGTCTACTTCATTCTTTATTTTGCTCAATATATTTTTCTTTTAATTGACCGTATGTTCTTAATTACAAGGATAGTAAGATATGATCCTTTTCATCAAAATTATTATGCTTTACTGAACATAGTGGTTATATGAACAAGACCAGTGAGAAGAGTGAATAATAAGTTTTTCAAATGAGATTATCAAAAGAAAGTGGGCTGGCGCCGCGGCTCACTAGGCTAATCCTCCGCACACTGGGTTCTAGTCCCGGTCGGGGTGCCGAATTCTGTCCTGGTTGCCCCTCTTCCAGGCCAGCTCTCTGCTGTGGCCAGGGAGTGCAGTGGAGGATGGCCCAAGTGCTTGGGCCCTGCACCCCATGGGAGACCAGGATAAGCACCTGGCTCCTGCCATCGGATCAGCGCCGTGCGCTGGCCGCAGCGTGCCGGCCGTGGCGGCCATTGGAGGGTGAACCAACGGCAAAGGAAGACCTTTCTCTCTGTCTCTCTCTCTCGCTCTCCACTCTACCTGTCAAAAAAAAAAAAAAAAAAAAAAGGAAAAGAAAAGAAAAGAAAGTGAATGCATACACTTAAAGAAAGAGAAAGGTGAAATAGATTAGATCTGAGAGGTAAGTAGTGGCCAGATGATGAAGGGACTTATATCTTAGGCTAATAAGCTTGACACTCCAAATTTCGTGTTTATTTTATTTTATTTTTCACCTACAGAGAGAGAGAGAGAGAGAGAGAGAGACTATCTCCAGCCCCTGGTTTACTCCTTAAATGGACCAACATACAGGTCTAGGACAAACTGAAGACAGCAGCCAGGATCTCTATACTAGTCTCCTGCTTGGGTGACAGGAGCTAGAGTACTTGGGAGATTTTCCCTATGCTTTCTCATGCACATTGGAAGGAAGCTGGATAGGAAGCAGAGCAGGCTGAACTCAAAGGGTGTTCTTACATAGAATGCAGGCATCCCAAGTTGTGGCTTAACCCATTGTACTATGGTGCTGGCCCTTTCAGCAGGAATTTTACATGATAAAGTTTGAATCACAGTATGTTAATTCAGAGTGCCAAGTAGACTGTATTTTTAAAGAAGATCAGAACGGATGTAGAATTATTAATAACACTATTGAAAAAACTATGATAGATTCATATTAATCTATGAATTAAACCAGTGTTAACAATGTCCAACATATGTTAATGAATGGAATAAAGGTGTGACAAAATGATTCTAAAATATTTTGAAATACAAGTGTGAAACTATATGAAAATTATTAGAGAGTGAACTATATATTGTAAAGATAAAGTAATTTAAGCAACAAGTATTGGCACTTGAAATCATTAACAATTGGAACAAATCAGTTAGCCCTGAAAAAATGTGAACTTATGAATTTAAGTTATATAAATCCTTCAATAATAGAGTTGACATTTCAAATGATTGTAGAAAGTTTACTTAATTAAACAATGGTTTCTAGTTCAAGAGATACTATCCCCCCTTAGACTAGTGTATTTAAATAATCAAAGTGAATAATGGTGTAAATATAAAAAAATAGAAGAGTAAATGAGATTCTTATTTAGATGAAAATATCTTCAAAATTTTTAAGATTGAAAATCTTTGGGGGCTGGCACTGCGGCTCAATAGGCTAATCCTCTGCCTGCGGCACCAGCACCCCGGGTTCTAGTCCTAGTCAGGGTGCCGGATTCTGTCCCGGTTGCTCCTCTTCCAGGCCAGCTCTCTGCTATGGCCCGGGAGTGCAGTGGAGGATGGCCCAAGTCCTTGGGCCCTGCACCCGCATGGGAGACCAGGAGAAGCACCTGGCTCCTGGCTTTGGATCAGCGCGGTGCGCAGGCCGCAGCACACCGACTGCAGCCGCCATTGGAGGGTGAACCAATGGTAAAGGAAGACCTTTCGCTCTGTCTCTCTCTCTCTCACTGTCCACTCTGCCTATCAGAAAAAAATAAATAAATAAAGTCTCTTACCTCTAACACACACATGCAGGGTCTTCAAAAACTTTGTGGGAAATGTATATTATAAAAATGTATGCATAGACTTCAAAAATGTTTGCACCAAAATAAGCTTATCTTTTAACTATATTTTCTCCAAACTTTCTGTAGAAATCTTATATATTGAAAGCTTATATATAGAAATCATATATATGCCTAACATCCTATTATTCTTTTCTTAATTGTCTTCACATAACAACTTTTTATATCCAAATATAATTGATCACATTATACCTTCAAATTTCAGAGTGTCTGTTAAAATACCACATTCAAATAACACTGAAAACAATTCTCTCAAAACAGAAAGTATTCTTTAGAGAATGAATTTGTAACTAACTCATGGGTTTATCGGAGAGGAAAACACAGACAGAAATAATTTTTAAGAATATTAAAATGCATAGTCATCTGTCTCTCTCTCTCCCTGTCCACTCTACCAGTCATAGAAAAAAAGAAAGAAAGAAAGTCAGTGGGATGAAGGAAGAAGGATGATATAAGGAGATAAGAGAGCATCCCAGAATATGCTCCAGAAGAGTCTGCAACAAAATGGGTGCTGGTCTGAGAGAGAAATCTTTAAGACTCGTGGAGTTGGAGTCAAAGGGGTGGTGTAGCACAATGAAAAAGTTGGGGCTGAACATAGGAAGGGAGCTTAATTGAAGGTCAGTGTGACATCTGTGTAAGTCATTACCTGTAACTTGCCTCCTACCCTTCACACACATATCTATTTAGGAAGTTTTCATTTGTCCTCACGAAAAGTTACCATTTAATTTTATTTAAGGTATACGAATTTCATGTATTTCATATATAAAGATTTAGGAACATAGTGATACTTCCCATCCTTTTAACTAAAGAAATTGAACCCATATTTGGTGAAAGATAGAGTTTTGCTCAATTCCAGAAGGAATGGAATCAAGTCTTTAATTATCTATGAGTAGGATATTTTCAATCTAGACTTCACTCAGACAAAATATCACTAAAAGAGAAAGACAGAAAGTATTACCAAACATGAACAGTGTGCACCCTTCTCTGTAAAGCTATAAATGTGAACAAGTCAGCCTAATATAAAATGTGTTGAATGAAGCAACAATTATGGAAGCTCTGTGGCAGCTCAAGAGAAAATGAATATTTGATTAAAACAGGAGAAGCTCGTATAAAAGAAAATGTATAGCTGAATCATGAGATGCCCTAAGCAGTGATGAACTCAGCACCTAAGGTTATGTTCTTCAGGTTTCAAATACTTAATAGTTGATTTTCATTGACAAGAAAAATCAAATTTATACAACAAGCGTATTACTTTTACGCATCCTTCTATGTAATTAGGTTATGCAGTAAGCTTTCCCGAATTCCAATAGTTACATATTTCAGCATTTCCATTGGCCTGGTGGGCATCTAGGTGCAGTATCATCTGAATTGATAAAGCATTATAATATATTTTAGTTCTGGAAAGTGTCCAACTAGTGAATCTGAAATTATATAATTTATCATTAAGTTGAATCTTTCTTAAACATTTCTTGGGCTAATGGAAACTTTGACAACACTAGTTTATTTCAAGCGTTAGTGTCGGGGCTGCTGTTGTGCAGTGGGCTAGGACACTGATTATGATACAGACATCCGATAGGAGCTCTGGTTCTGGTCCCAGCTGCTCTACTTCTGATCCAGCTCCCTGCTAATGCAGATGGAGTTCCTGGCTCTTGGCTTTGGCCTGGCCCAGCTTCCTAAGCTGCAGCCATTCTGGGGAGTGAACAGCAGATGGAAGATCTCTCTGTCTCTCTCTCCCTGTCTCTTTGTAATTCTGCATTGCAAATGAATGACTAAATCTTTTTAAGGTTTCACTAGTAAGTTTTTCTCCCTTGTTAGTTTTTATCAAATGTGAGAAGGTGTGATTTCACCAAGTTTGCAATTTTGCTTATTGGCTGCATACCAAAACCATGCACTTAGTGATTTTTTTGGAACACATCTGCAAAGGCAGTGAACTTTTCCAAATCATCCCTGACACAAAACCACTCAAATAAATGAGTATTCTGAACTTGACTGGCTCTTCTGGCTAGAATAAAAGATGGTGTGCCAATGCGTGAGGTAACTCTGATGGTCACTGCATAAAGCGTTTTGAAGAGGCATTATCTTGTTATCAGCTTTTTCAAAAGTCTGTTTTCCTTTCTCTTCTCTCCTTTGTTTTCTTCACCTGGCAAATGGTACAGTATGCGTGTTTGCACTTGGCCTTTACAGAATGAAAATGGTGAGGGGAAGCTGGAAATGTTAAAAAAGACGTTTGGAAATTTATCTAAATATAATGACCTACACTACACACACATATATAAAGGCATTATTTTTATTACATTTTTATTTTATTCTTTACCAACAAGGAATGAAGGGAAGCTGCTCTCATAAAACAGCTTTTAGTGTCTAGTTTCTCTTCAATGCTATTATTTTTGTGATTTATGATGTCTTGTGTCCTCATTTTTAAAAATTTAAGGTAAAGGATATTTTGGAATTTTACACACAGAATGTACTTTAGAGGTATTTTGCTGTGTTTCATTTCTTCTGGTGAAAAAGCTAAGGCACGTTTTAGGAAACTGATGAACACACAGTCAGGGCAAGTTCCCTGATCTCTGGTTTTCAAGTTAGGTGTTTCTTTAATGAACACATATATATTTTTTTTAAATCTTTATAGGATTGTTATCAGCTTTTCATCATTTATAAAACAACAAAACAAAAAGAACTCGAGATAGGCTGCTTATTAGGTAAAGGTTTAATTAACTCACAGTTTTTGTGGTCTAGGCATAGTGCTGGCACTGACTCAATTCTGATTAATGGCCGGCCATGTCACATCATGGTCATGGCAATGGCAAGGAGCTCATGTGTGAGTAAGTGATCATGTTTCAACACGGGCAGCTGGGGAGGGACTGTGTGGGGTTAAGCTCAGGCTTTATATCAATGTGCTAGAAAGAATTCACCCAGAGTCCGATTAGAAATACTTCATTCCTTTGAGGAGTGCCTCAGATTGACAAAAGGACCTCCCACTGGGCCAACTTTTACAGGTCCAGCCGTAATCCTTGGAACCAAGCCTCTAATCTGTGAAACTTTGGGGGACACTCAAACCATATCCAAATCCCAGCATATGACCAAAACTATTATTTAGTATCTTTTTCTTAGATATAAATTTCTTATATCCTTCTAACATTCACAAAATTTATTCAGAGTTTAAAATATGAGTGTATGTATTATGTTCAATGCAGTGTAATGTTTCCAACGATTACAGGTGACAAAATTTTTAAGATTTGCATAATGTTACAAACTCAGCTATATACAGTATCTTAACACAAAAGTAATTGAAAAGCCAACTATTTATTATTGTTTATCTGTGAATTTAGCAAACTTCATAAATATAAGGCCAATGTTTTTGGAGTACATTCTTCACCACAGTAGTAGAAATGATTGTGCTGCTAGGTACTCATTAGTACTCACTCACTCATACAGATCCATTGCTAAGTAACCAGTTGATCATCAACCCTGTACCAGCTGGCATTGAGTTTGATGGTTTCCAAATGTTTTTATTGTTATTTCCTACCAAAAATTGCTCGAAAAATTCATGTTGCAATATTTTTCCTTTTTTTCTCTCATTTCTTTAAGCAATGCATGATTGTTTATTTTCCTCAGACTTGCAAAACTAAAGAGCACAGTATCAAAAGAGCCACATTTTCCTGACTGTTTTGCAGTTTGGAATTAAAATCCTATGTAAAAATCTGTATGATTAGAAATGGCTTATGCATTATTCAGTAGCAAATTCATGAAACAAATACAGTAGTCCCTACTGGTCTGTGGCTTCACTGTCCTGCAGTTTCATCAAGCTGCAGTCATTGCAGTCTGAAAGTATTAAAGTGGGAAATTTCACAACTTAAAATGTTGGTTGAAGTGGCGTGTTTCTCTGAGTAGTGTGATGGAATCTCAAGCCATCTCACTCCATCCTGTGCCTGGCATGGAAGTGCTGTTTGTCCATCACATTCACGCTGTGTTCACTACTTACTCACTCAGTAGCTGTCTGGTTATCAGGTCGGCCATTTCAGTATCACAATATCATAGAGCTTATGTTCAACTTAACCTTCAAATAAACTAAAATAGCCATAAAATCTTTCCTAAATTGAAAAAGTAAAAGTCCAATTAAAATATTCTGATATGGAGATCACATTCACATAGCTTCTACACAGTATGCTGTGCTATTTTGTTAGTAGTACTATTAATCTCTTACCTAATTTATAAATTGTAGTGCCTAATTTATAAATCTAATTATTAATTAAAATAAAAATCACCTATCTATAAATTAAATTTATTTATTTATTTATTTATTTGACAGGCAGAGTGGATAGTGAGAGAGAGAGACAGAGAGAAAGGTCTTCCTTTGCCGTTGGTTCACCCTCCAATGGCCGCCGCGACCGGCGCACTGTGCTGATCCAAAGCCAGGATCCAGGTGCTTATCCTGGTCTCCCATGCGGGTGCAGGGCCCAAGGACTTGGGCCATCCTCCACTGCATTCCCTGGCCACAGCAGAGAGCTGGCCTGGAAGAGGGGCAACCCGGACAGAATCCGGCGCCCCACCCGGGACTAGAATGTGGTGTGCCTGCGCTGCAAGGCGGAGGATTAACCTGTTGAGCCATGGCGCCGGCTTATAAATTAAATTTAACTGGTGCCTAATTTATAAATTAACTTTACTGTAGGCATAAATGTATAGGGAAAGAATAGGATTCTGAACTATCAGAGCTGGTTTCACGCACTTAGTAGGGGTCTGGAGAAAGGAATCTTGGACTGTATCCCCTGCAGGTGAGAGATAGATGTTGTGTACAGATTCTAAGTAATCAATTTAAATGATACTTTAAAAATACTATGTGTCATAGATTTTTTTACAACTAAAATATTACATTTTTAAAATTAATACACACATACAAGTTTATCAGTACTCATGAATGTTTGTTGAAAAAATATGTGAACTTGAGCAAAATAATACCCTCACAGTAAACTCTCTTTCTGTCATTTTGACTCTGTTCTGTGACTATTTTTAGACGCACTTAGTTGTTCATAAATACTGCTTATTTTACTTCAGAGCATTGATATGACTGTAGTTCCAATCATAAGTTATTTGTACCACTTCAATATCCTCCTCAAATAGATGCGTTTTTCTTAAGTTGCTTTTTTTTTTCTATTTTTCAGATTTTATTTTATTTGTTTGAAAGGCAGATTTGTGGAGGGGAGAGAGAGAGAGAGAGAATCTTCCATCTGCTGGTTCATTCCCCAAACGGCCACAAAGGCTAGGGCTGGACCAGACCAAAGACAGGAACCAGGAGTTTCATCCAGGTCTCCCACGTGGGTGGAAGGGGCACAAGCGCTTGAGCCACTCTCTGCTGCTATCCCAGTCATATTAGTAGGGAACTGGATTGGAAGTGGAGCAGCTGGGACATGAACTGGTGCCTGTATGGGATGCCAGCATTGCAGGCAGTGGCTTTACTCACTAATGCCACAACACTGGCCCTTCTTCTTAAGTTTCAACATCTTCTTATTCCTCTCATGTTGGAAGGGGAGACACACACACAAACACACACACACACACAGTAGCAATGGCTGATGCATCCCTTCAGGAACTCAAATGTTGCTTTTTGCTAAGTGGTAGTTTGCACCTGTAACTGCCAAACAAAATTGCTTTACCACCTAGGGCAGGCCAGTTCTCTGTCAGTGAGTTTCATTTGAGAAACTATAGCTTTTTAAAACCATAAAGGAACAAAATAAAATTTCATAGACGTATCTAGGAAGTGAAGAGTCTTTTTCAATTAAAATATTTTTGAGGGGCCAGCGCCGTGGCGTAGTAGGTTAATCCTCCGCCTGCAGTGCCAGCATCCCGTATGAACGCTGGTTGGAGGCCCTGCTGCTCCACTTCTGATCCAGCTCTCTGTTATGGCCTGGGAAAGCAGTAGAAGATGGCCCAAGTCCTTGAGCCCTGCAGCCACGTGGGAGACCCAAGAAGCTCGTGTCTCCTGGCTTCGTATCAGCGCAAGCGCAGCTCCAGTCATTGCAGCCATTTGGGGAATGAACCAGTGGATGGAAGACCTTTATCTCTGTCTCTCCCTCTTACTGTCTATACTCTGTCACTCAAATAAATGAAAACTTTAAAAAAAGTTTTTGAAGAATTGAGAAATGTTGTTTCTTAACATTTGAAGGAAAGCCAATGCAGATGAAGTTAACAATTCTGAAGAAAAACTAGTCAAGTAAAATTACAATTTGATATTGCCATCCCATCTAAGAGCATAGCCGATGAACTTGTGTTATGTAGTTCTTAATTTTTTAATTAAGTTTCATTTTCCTGTTAATTCACTTTTGCAAAAGTATCTGCCTTTAACTAATAGGAGAGAAGTGTTTTGTTCGTTTGTTTGCTTTCACCAAATATTGAGGGTCTGTGAATACATTGATCAGGTTCTGAAAGTAGAAAGATCAGAATGATATTGAAAGGCCTATGGATATTAGTTTGAAATAAAAAATGCATTTTTGGAGATTGGAAAAAAACTAAGAAAAGCTATAGATAATATATTTTCTTGAAAATATGAGAATAAGAATTGCAAAATTCAAACACAAGAATTTCACTTTCCTCTGAAAAAGATAAAGTTTTATCTAAACCTGAACAGGATAGCAATAGGCTTTAGAAAAGTGGGAAAAGATGTCAGGATGGTTTTAGGAACAGGGAAAAGAATACACTGTCGTGAAGGGTCTCAACTAAGTCTGCTTTTCTTTAAGATTTTTTAGTAGCTGTCATCTACATAATTTCCTTCCCAGTAATCTTCCATAGCTCAGGCAAAGAAGGTGGCTATTTTGATTAATCAGAAGTTGGCATTTTGCAGAGAAATACAATGGAAAAAGAGTCTTTAATAAATGGAGAAGTGTAATGGTTGTAGATTGGGAGGCTGTTAAATGGTATAGCCAAAAAAATGAATGCTAAAGAAGCAGAATTGCTTATCCAGCTGGACACATAATGAAGCTTCCAAAGGGGAGCTGGGAAGTGCGGTCACTGCCATCAGAAGCTAAGTCTAATGAGTTGTGAAATAATTGAGCCAACTCTGTTTGATAAAGCTACCAGAGAAGTTGTCTTTGGTGGGTGGTGGAGAAAGAAGAATCCACAAAACTTAGGAAAAGCAGAAGAGGACAGAAAACATTTTACGAAAAGGCAGAGGGTATAGGAGATGTAAGTGACAATGTAGAAGGGTTTGGGAAAGAGACAGAGGGAAGAAGAAGCCAGATAAAAGCCCCCAGCAACATGAGAATCGGACAATAGTTGTGAGGGACTATGCAGTCATTAACTGTATTGGACTATTGACAGATGCTGAGAGACTGGAGATGTCCAGATGGTTGACTTCTCTGAAGTTTATGGCAACATGAAGGTTATTTGTCATGTCATTCAGAATTAGATCCTACTTATAGCAGGGGACTGATATGACCAGTTCAATGACTGCCATCATTGGTGTCTATTAAAAGAGATTATTGTGGAAAACTTTAGTCTCATATACATCAAGAAAAACCTGTTTCACTTTGTACCTAAAGCATGATAAGATGATTAAATATTTTTCAAGGTAGAAATTTCAGAACATATAATAGGGCTCTTAAAATATTGATTTCTACTGTTGATAAGAACTGCTATATATTGCATTCAAAATAAACATCAGGAATGACAGGCTCCGAATTGCTAAATGTTATTCTCCTCTTTTTTTCTTAACCTGTTTCATAGTGGCATATATATTAGTACAGTCCATCTAAAAGCATATGCAGGTGCATATTAATAAAGGAAAACAAAAGAGTCTAATCTTGTTTTACATCTTGTTAAATAATATTGTATTAAGAGGGTCATTTTCTGTCCCATTCGATTCTCTTAGTGTTAATGAAATTATACTTTTAGATGCCTTGGATTAATATTGAGATAACACAAAATAGCTCATAAGTGATCCCATTCTGTGAAGTTAAAGACTGAGTAAATGCATGACATTTTATTTTTTGGATAGATGGAACAGAGTGGAAAAAATAGTTAAGGAAAAGGGAAGGCCACTGAACTGATTTCATCGCAGGATGTTTGTATAAGACATTAAGAGATACCTGGATTTCATTCATCAAGAGAGAATATGGAATTTTTTTGAAGGAACAAAGCTAATTTATGGCTGTCTGTTGTACAGCATAGCTTGTATTTGAAACTTTAGAAACAGAATTGAATGCACATTTCTCCTGGGGAAATATTACAAAAATATATTTGCGGTGACCTATTCTGTAAACATTAAGGACACACTTGGGATTCTTAAGGAAAATATCTTCTCCAGAGCATTAGTTCATTTGAAGAGTAGATTTAACTCTCATAGGAATGGGGCAGAGTGAAAAAAAAAAAAAAAGTTTGATTAAAGACATTTTTGCTGATTTTATAAAAGCAAAGTTTACAAATGTCCTATCATTTAACCTCTACGTATTTCATGTTGCATCTTTTAATTCCTATTTTGAATTATTGGACTCTGCTGGGCACACTTGTGTAGCTACAGTTATAAAAGAAATTCAGTGAAAATTTGTGCTCAGATCTTTCCTCTTCTTGAGTCAGATAAACACCAAAATGTCCTGGGATGCACAAATGTAAAGCACATTGCCTTCCACTGACATTTTTGATAATCTGGTTTTTGATGAAAAGAGCATTTGAAAATTGAAGATGTTTACAGTTCTACTTCAATTCTCTTTTTCAGTTGCCTCCAGTAAATATCACTTGGAGTGTTCTACTTAGTGGGTCAGAATGGCCTTTCTTCCACCCACATTCTGAATACAAAAGTCAAGTTTCAAGTCTGATTACTTGGAGGGTAGAAAATAATAAACCTTTTGTTTACTTGCCTGTTTGTTTTAATTCCTTGATTTGAAATACAGAAGCAAAAACTGCACACTCTAGAGATCATGAAAGCTGACTTATGCTATCATTATTAACCCCTTTCATTTTCCTCTTTCATTTCTTTAGGAACAGTTTACTGGGTGTCACATATCATGTCATTTTTATGTTAAATTTACATGCATTAGTGTTAAAATACTCGATTTCGATGTGAATTTATCACATAATGATGCCCACCTCTTGTATGAAGAAGAACTGATAATTAATCAATGCCTGTCAAAGCACATTAACTGTAAGCATTCAAGAGGAATCAGATTGGGATCAGATACTACTAGCATTCATGCTTGCATCAAAAGTAATTATATATATACATATATATATATAATGATGCTTTGTACACTAGATAAATCAAGATGGAGATATGTAGTTTGACTATTTGAAATCAGCCTCTGATATTAACCATTGTAAAATAGCCAACTTGCTTGTACCTCTTCCAGTGTTATATTTTGAGATATATCACTTTTGAACATATAAATTAAAGACCGGTCTATAAAAGATGCTGTTTATGAAATTAAAATTATATGATCTGAGTATCTGCATATGACTGTTGGCGTATAAAACTAGTTCTATTACTTTACACAAACATTGTGATGTTGAGAATGGAAATGGAAATTAGTTTCCATAAGGAATTATGTTCTGTTATGTTGTTTCATAGAATTACCTGGACGTAAAACACACACAAAAAAGCAATGCTGGTGTGCTGTCAAAGGCCTTATATATCCATCGACTTCCTCTTTGTAAAATAATGGTTATGTTCCTCTGGAGAACATTTCAGAGATAAAGGGAATTTCTTAAAGAACTTGGTGAATATATTATCATCATTAGTAAATAATAACCTAGAGCTTCCACAAAAGAATCCAATTCCTCAAAAAGAAAGTAGAAAATATAAATAAATAAGTAAATGCACTCTCCTAAAAATGTTAAAAATGGAACTTAGTTTAGTACTTACAAATCTAAGCTTGTAACTGAGTGATGGTTGCTGCTTGTGTATCTATGTAGTCTTTTCACATAGTCAGTTATATAGAACATTTATAATAGTCATTTCACTTATATAGAACATCTACAATATTATATAAATTATTATATAGAGCATTTATATATAGAGAGAGCAATTACATAGAGCATTTATAATAGAGCATTTCACATAGTCAGTCTTTTCTTTTTTTTCTTTTTTTTTTTTTTTTTGACAGGCAGAGTTAGTCTGTGTGAGAGAGAGACAGAGAGAAAGGTCTTCCTTTACCGTTGGGTCACCCTCCAAAGGCCACTGTGGTTGGTGCACTGCAGCCAGCGCACTGCAGATAGCGCACCATGCTGAGCCGAAGCCAGGAGCCAGGTGCTTCTCCTGGTCTCCCATGGGGTGCAGTGCCCAAGCACTTGGGCCATCCTCCACTGCACTCCCGGGCCACAGCAGAGAGCTGGCCTGGAAGAGGGGCAACCAGGACAGAATCCAGCACCCCTACCGGAACTAGAACCCAGTGTGCCGGCGCCACAGGTGGAGGATTATCCTATTGAGCTGCGGCGCTGGCCTTCTTCTTCTTCTTCTTCTTCTTCTTCTTCTTCTTCTTCTTTTTTTTTTTTTTTTTTTTTGACAGGCAGACTGAGACAGTGAGAGAGGCAGAGAGGAAGGTCTTCCTTCCATTGGTTCACCCTCCAAAATGGCCACGATGGCCGGCGTGCTGCACTGATCTGAAGCCAGGAGCCAGGTGCCTCCTCCTGGGCCCGCACACAGGGGCAGGGCCCAAGCACTTGGGCCATCCTCCACTGCCTTCCCAGGCCACAGCTGAGAGCTGGACTGGAAGAGGGGCAACCGGGACAGAACCGGCGCCCCAACCAGGACTAGAACCCAGAGTGTACTGGCGCCACAGGTGGAGGTTTAGCAGAGTGAGCTGTGGCGCCGGCCCACATAGTCAATCTTTACTTCAAACAATTGGACTCAAAAGTGGTAGCTTTGGTTTCTGTATCAGACGTTTACAGTCTGCAGTTTTATCCTATTTCCTAACAATGCAACACTTTCCCACAACACACCTTGAAAAATTTTTCTTAGGATATTTCTACATATAAACATAGAATTATATTATAAAACAGAACAATTTTAAATTCATAGTGATTTTCTTTCCCTACTTTAGAAGCAGAAAACATTTTACTGTATTTTACTGCATAATTAGAAATTAATTAGAAATTACTGATGAAAATGTTGGTACAAGTTCTGTTTACAAATTCAGTGGCCAAGAAATGAAATAATGCTTAAGCAACATTAGTGTGAGTTTGTCAAATACAAAACCAAGCTTCAAGGAAATTAAAAAGTTTAATGCTTCAAAATATATTATTTTGTGTATGTGTATGAATGTGGGATCTGTTGTCTTTATAGTCCAGGTTTTCCTATTTACTTTTAAAAGACATTCAAGCCAGTGTGTACATTACCACACAGTAATTATTTGCTTACTTTAATTAAAATGTAAAAAGGAAGACTGTTTAAAAATTAATGTTCATAGAAAAATATGGAAGTGAAAAACATCTAATTAAAAACATCTTCGGTGATTGCAGAAAAGCAAAATCGCACATATTCTGTTAATTTATTTTTATGTATTTCACAAACATATTTTAAAAGCTATAGTAGCCTTACTAAATAGATATAGTTCCTAAATCAAAATATGACTCTGGGGATTTTAAAGCTTTTTCAGATAATTTGTTAATCTTGTTCATCTATTTCAAAAACATACTATTCTGGCCGGCACCATGGCTCATTAGGTTAATCCTCTGCCTGTGGCGCCGGCATCCCATATAGGCACTGGGTTCTAGTCCTGGTTGGAGTACCGGATTCTGTCCGGGTTGGTCCTCTTCCAGTCCAGCTCTCTGCTGTGGCCTGGGAAGGCAGTGGAGGATGGCCCAGGTGCTTGGGCCCCTACACCCTCATGGAAGACCAGGAAGAAGCACCTGGCTCCAGGCTTCGGATCAGCACAGCGCCGGCTGTGGCGGCCATTTAGGGGGTGAACCAACAGAAGGAAGATCTTTCTCTGTCTCTCTCTTTCGCTGTCTGTAACTCCACCTGTCAAATATTAAAATAACAATAATAAAATAAAAAATAAATACTATTCTTCTGCTGAATTATACAAAATATGATTCCAAATATCCATAGATATCCAATATCTATGTGTATTTCTGTATACTTGCTAACTATATTAACAATTCTCTAACAATCAAAAGAAAATTTCATTCTAGAATGTAAATCTGCTCTCAAGTGGGTTTTGCTAGTATAAGGTACTGAAGTATAAGCAGAAACCATATTGATGGTGGGAGGAGGCTATAACCTGCTTGTGAGAGGAATATTTTTCTTGTTCTCTATTTTGTAATTATTTGAAAAATGTACATCCGGATATATGTTATACTTTAAAACTGGTGGAGAATGTTGACGTGTCATCATTTTTGGGCTTTCTGAAATAATTTTGCCTACCATACTTGATTTTATAGAAATAGAAATAAGAAAGGATTCCCCAAAGGGGGAAAAAAAACTGTACCATAAACAATTGATGGAAAGAATTCAATTTTAAAAAGTCTTACACAATTGTTTTTTAATCAAATATACATAACTTTGTATTAAAGGTAACTATTTGTATTAAATATATACAATTTAAAAAGTACCTCCATTCACATAGTTATAAACTTAACTGCTATTTATCCCTAATTTTACTGCATGTTTAATAAGCTTCTTGTGGTTATGGTCTTCAGTTTGAGTACTTTCTCTGTCCTTCAGTCAGACTGTCAAGTTAATAAAGGTTAAGAATCAGATAAGGTATCTATTCATTCTATTCATTGCTCATTTTTGCTGCTTTGTTATTAAACATCAGCATCTTCCCTAAAAATCCAGGACAGTAAATAAAGCCTAGTAGCAAAACAAGTAAGTTTGACAACATGTATTTGTGTACTTACGCCATCCCTCTTTGTGCAAAATCCACAATTGGTTATGATATTCATACAGCAGAGCATCAATGTCATGGTAAAGTGTGTTTCTATTTCTGAAAGTTCTTTGTATGTTTTTGTTAAATCAGTATCTGCAGTAGTGTCTGTTGACATCAGTAGTGTGTTTGATGTGTTTAAATAATCAATTATAATAACTGGTCTTACAATTTCATCAACAGATATTTCATATGACGTATGATCTTGCCAGTGCGGTGGTGAGGATTTTTAATCTCATCGGCATGATGCTGCTCTTGTGTCACTGGGATGGTTGTCTGCAGTTCTTGGTCCCACTATTGCAGGATTTCCCACCAGATTGCTGGGTGTCCCTCAATGAAATGGTTGTAAGTAATTCATGCTATTTTATACTCTGCTTTTATACTAAGCTTTTCAGTATTTACAATCAAATCATCTGGTTTCTCTTCTGTCAATTTTTAAATACAACTAGATTTTGCATCCATGGGCATAAAATCATATAGTGTGATTTTTTCCTACAATTAAATGTCTTTGATATAATATATTCCTGGTAGAGCATATGTTATGTCATCCATTTTGTTATTTATACTCAGGGTATGTTGAAAAATATTTTATTTCAAAGATACAAACACTCATATATAACCAAATATTCTTTCAAAAATGCCTACAGCTTTGAATAATTTCATCCTCCTTTCAACTATTTATTTATTTATTGCCATTCACTGTGTTCAAGACAGAATTAAAGGAAATGTTAAATTATTAATACATTTGCCTCATGTAGAATCAAAGAGATTTGTATGCATACAATGATGTTTCAGGTAGTCCCTTTGGCTAGGGAAAATTTAAGGAAATGGTAGCCTTTAAACCTAAATGTACATAAATATAAAAGAGCCTTTGAAATATAAATATGACTTGTATAGCTACTCATACTCATTTAGTTCTAGGAGTATATATTTGATCTACATAGTACAATACTCAGTGGTCACAAAGCAATTGAAACAATAGTAAATATTTTATACTTATGCACATAAACATACACAAATATTCTTTTTATGTAAGCTCTTTTGTTTTCCTCCTAAATTACATTTTATTTGCATTATATTTAATAAAGCATAGTTTAAGTTAATAATGCATTTGTAAGCATTCATTTGCATGTGATTTTTATGGGAGATATATTTTTTAGATTTCTACAAAATATTTAACTTCTACATAAATGAAATACAAAATGTTGCTATTTTTGCAAACTGTTCTACTATTATAGTCTATAATTATATTGTAGAATTTTTTTAAAGATTTATTTATTATTTGAAAGTCAGAGTTACACAGAGAAAGGAGAGGCAGAGAGAGAGAGAGAGAGAGAGAGAGAAAGAGGTCCTCCATCCACTGGCTCACTCCCCAGTTGGCTGCAAGGGTCGGGAGCTATGCTGATCCGAAGCCAAGAGCCAGGAGCTTCTTTTGGGTTTCCCACGTGGATGCAGGGGCTCAAGGACCTCGGCCATATTTTACTGCTTTCCCTGGCCATAGCAGAGAGCTGGATTCAAGGTGGAGCAGCAGGGCCTCCAACCTGCGCTCAAATGGGACGCCGGCACTGCAGGTGGCACCCTCACCTGCCACACCATAATGCCAGCCCCTTATTGTAGAATTTTAAAGAAAACTTAAGGTCATAAATTTGTTTCTCCTAATAACTGTATCTTAGGCTTTGCATTTGATGTAAGAAGGGGTTTATGTTACGTGCCAAAGAGTCTTATTACTTTATTTCCATCAATCACCTTCTTCTTCCCTACCTCAGTTTCTAAATCTTTTTTTTTCCTTTGACTTGCATCTGGAATTCACCTGGATCTCTCATTTATTTCATCTGTATCTACTTAAATACCAGCACCTTACAGAAACCTCTCTGATCACCATTTGAAGTACATCATGCCACTGATTTATGTGGCAATCATAAAAGCATGTCACAACACCTATATCCACTTTAATTTATTGCGTTTTCTGCATCCCTCACACCATTATGTAAATTCAGAGATTATCTGTTTTCTTCTGTTCTGTATCTCCAGTGCTGTGTTAGTTTGTTTTGGGCTTCTGTAATAGCAGAGCAAATGGTTAATTTATAAAGAACAGAAATTCATTTTTTCAGAGTTTCAGAGCCTGGGAAGTCCCAAGATCAAGATACCAGAAGGTTTGGTCTCTGTTTCCACAAGGCACCTTATTGTTATGCCATCTGGAAAGGAGTAGTATTGTTTCTCAGGTGACAGAAAGTAGAAGTTGGGAAACCATTCTCACAAGCCTTCTTTATAGAGGTGCTAATCTATCCTTGAGGGTGGAGCCCTCATGACCTAAACATCCCCCATTAGATCCTGCCTCCCAACACTGCTGCCTTGGGGATTGAGTTTCCAACACAGGAATGCTGGAAGATGCATTCAGACCTCAGCAAGTTGCCTAGGCATAAAGTGCCTGACACATTAATTGTTTTAACTTCATGATCCATCAACAGTTTATTTGAGAAATGTTTCTGTGTGAGTTTTTATGGCTATAGAACAAATGGCAAAACAGTCTGTTGTGCTCACTTTTCAAATCTCTGATGTCTCCATGATTATATATCTGTCACTTTACTAATTTTTAGGAGCAAAAATTTGTGGTAAAGTGGTAATAAAGGTATTTTTGGAGAAGAAAAATGCAGTGGCTCTAAAATCTGAGTAATGATTGAGTGCATAGTACAAAAACACTAGTAATACTGACAAAAGATGATTCATCATTGGCACAAACCAATATTTAATTAAGCAAATATTTATTATTTTAGATTTTCTCTAAGTGTCTGTCAGAAAATAGCTATTGCAATCATTGGAAGAATAAGAGAACTATTGAAGTATCTATAAATTACATATAATTGTATAATTATGATGGAAGGCAGTATGTTACTTAACTAATGATAAATCATTTTGTTGAAGAAAAAGTTTAATGCCGTTTTCATGTTTCTTTACCTATGTTTGCCTGTGCTACATGTGTGTGTTGCATTTAAGTAATGCAACATTATATCCTTATGTTATACAAAATAGCTTTCCTAAAGTTGCAATTCGTTTCTTAGCCTTTTACTTTTCTTTTTGAAAGCAGATTTACTTATGAAATTGACTTTTACTTTACTTTGTTTTGACAATATTTCTTTGTATAAATTTAATGTAGAGGGCAGGAAAGTTAAATATATATTCAAATACAAAGACCAGAAGTACTTTTACATAGTGAAAGAGTCATATGAAGAAGATAACAACCATAAAAAGGTAAATTTTGTATCAAGAGAGAATCTTGATGGTGTTATTTGAATTTGAAGATATATTTTACTATCATAAAGTTATATAGTTCAAGAAATCCTTCATTACGACACAAAAATGTAAAGTGTACTGATACCAAAAGAGAGTTATAATGGAGTAAAAAAGCACCCTACATTTATATGGCATTCTAAATATACATTTTTACTCCATTAACATAAGCAACAGAAAGAGATCAGCACTATTATGCTCCATTTCATAGTTCAGAAAACTAAAACTTTTAAAAGTCAAGTGAATAATTCAGTGTCACACAGATAGAGTATATGACTAAGAAAAAATATATATAACTCCATCCTTTCTGCTCTAACCCACATTACAATGTCTTATGTTGCATAAATTATATAAAAACAAGAAAAATATTGAAAAAATCTGTAATCACGGTTGCAGATAAAACTCATTCTAAAGTTAGTCTTTGAACACTGACACTAAAGAGTGTCAAGAATGATGTTTTTCTAGACACTTAAAAACAAAATCGAATTGGGAAAGTGAAAGTTGAAAATCTAGATGAAAATAAATGCAGGGTATACTAATCATTATGGGGTATGAGCTTTATAATTATGCTTTGCTCTTGGGCTGGTGATGTAGTACAGAAGACTAAGCCTCTGCTTCTGATGTATGTATTTGTATCAAAGTGCTATTTCAAGTTCCAGCTGCTTTGCTCCTGATCCAGCTTTCTGCCAATGTGCTGGAAAGGTAATGTTTGATGGTCAAAGTGGTTGGGATGCTGCCAATATGTGGGAGACCCAGATGGAATTCCTGGCTCCTGACTTTGGTATGGCCTAGTTCTGCCTGTTGTAGCTATTTGGGGAGTAAGCCAGCAAATATAATATTTCTCTATATATGTGTCTCATCCTCTCTCTCTATGATATTGACCATTCTAAAAATATGTGAAACGATATTTAAAAAATAATTATTCTTTGAAATTTAGATTTAGTACTAAATTATTTATGAGGAATGGTGTGGTTAGATATTGCATATATTTATCTTCTTTTTCTTACCTCCTACCTTTAAATTATTATGTCTTTTTTTTCCAAAGAAATCTTTTAAAGAATATAAACTTCATGCATTTCATAACTACAAGTTTAGGAATATAGTGATTCTTCCCACCATACCCACCCTCCCACCCACACTCAACTCTGTACTAGAAGTTCAGCATTCTGCACGATACAAAAAAAAAAAAAAAAAAAAAAAAAGTTCCTCAACAGTTGAGACAAAGCCTGTTCAAAGTCATTGCATCTTTGCATCTCAAAGTTAATTAATTTTTTTTAGGAACTTAATTAACTTTAAAGAAGCACCCAAGAATGATACATCTTTTGCAAGCACTTAGACGTAATTATAATACAACTCTTTGAGGACAGAGGTCCTACATGGGAAGTTAGTGCACAATGACTCCTGTTGTTAATTTAACAATTAACACTCTTATATATTACATAAGTGATAACCAGAGACTCTTGACATGAGCTGCCATTTGAATCCACAAACTCTGTCAGTATTTAAACAAGGCCGTAAGCAAAGTAGAAGTTCTCTCCTCCTTTCAGAGAAAAGTACATCATTCTTTAATGATCACTTCTTTCCACTGGAGTCTCACCCAGTGAGTTCCTTCATCTAGGACATTTTTGTCACAGTGTCTTGGCTTTCCACGCCTGAAATGATCTCATGGGATTTTCAACCCGACCAGAATGCCTTAAGGGCTGATTCTGAGGTCAGAGTGCTACTTAAAGTGGTTGTCATTCTGTGAGTCTGCTGTGTGAACTGCTTCCCATGTTGGAGCATGCACTCCTTTTTAATTATATCTATTATTATTGCCATATGTTCAATCCTATCCATATGATCACTTCAACACTTAAGTTGGTATTTTCACAACCCACCTTAAGGGGATTTGATGTCCCATGGCAAATTTCTAAACTGCATCCTTATAAGTAAGACCATAGGAATATATCCAGAACTATAAATGTTTATGGTTATAAATTTCATACACTTCATAATTACAGCCTCAGAAAAATGGTGATTCTTTCCCACATGCCTGCCTTCCTACCCATACTCCCACCCCTCTTCCTCCTCCTTCTGTATTCCCACTCTTATTTTTAACTTAGATCTATTTTCAGTTGACTTTATAAACATATGCTTTTGCTTCTTTAACTATGTTTATACTCATAAATTTATACACAAACACACACATATGTATATGTATCCATATCCCTCTAGTTAGCTTTTCATATATAACTATGATGAGAAACTCAAAGTCAACACAATAATAATACTATATTTTTAATTATGGTGCTAGTAGTTTGCTTGCTATAATTATTCTATATTAACTATTTCTAATCTTATTTCATTCTATACAAAAAGTTTAATTTCTCCTTCATGATCTTCATTATTTCCTCATTAAAATAACTCTTTAACTGTTTCTTAAAAATGCAGATACCTTACCATGGTGGCCTATTATGTTTTTCTGGTAGGTTGGTTTAATATTTTCCATTTCAGGATACCAAAACTATTGAATAAAATAAACCTTTCACTAGGCACTTGATTAATTTCCCTGAAATTATTAATATGACTAGTGAAGTACTAAATATATTTGATATAAAATGTATTAAAATTTAACTTTCAAAAGGAGATAATCCTTTATTATTAGCTTTTATGGCCTCTTTTAGTCCCTCTAAAGACCAGAGAGAATTTTTTATTTATTTATTTATTTTTTATTTTATTTTTTTTTTTTGGACAGGCAGAGTGGACAGTGAGACAGAGAGACAGAGAGAAAGGTCTTCCTTTGCCGTTGGTTCACCCTCCACTGGCCGCCGCGGCCGGCGTGCTGATCCGATGGCAAGAGCCAGGTACTAATCCTGGTCTCCCATGGGGTGCAGGGCCCAAGTAGTTGGGCCATCCTCCACTGCACTCCCTGGCAACAGCAGAGAGCTGGCCTGGAAGAGGGGCAACCAGGACAGAGTCCGGCGCCCCAACCGGGACTAGAACCCAGTGTGCCGGTGCCGCAAGGCAGAGGATTAGCCTAGTGAGCCGCAGCGCCGGCCCCAGAGAGAATTTTAAACAAATTATGCTTCATCTTTCCTAGCTTAATAAAAAACTACAATTCCTTTTATCTAAATTAATAAATATACTAATCAAAACCTAGTAATTTTGAAATATCTGTGCCTGTCCATCTCTAGGTCCTCTTAGAACCCTTCTAAATTTTTGTAATCAAGGAATTTGAATTAGGCATCATAATAAAAATAGATAAGGAAGAACTTATTTTACAGAATGAAATCACTTCCCAATATGCTGACAGAAACAAAGTATTCATTTTCTTTTGTATTCCATTAAAAAATTTGCTGAAATGTGTTCAGTAGTTTAGTTCCAAATCATCCATTATGGAATTCTTCAGAATGCTTTAAGTTTGGCTATAGTTAGAGCTTTGTCTTCCATTTGGACCCTGCTCTTCTTCATTGGAAATCATTTTGATTTCAGCATCTTAGTAAGAATACTTTCTATCTTTTCCCCATCAAGATCTTTCACTGCTTATGTAGTTTTGAAATATTTATGATTATTTCCAAAATATTTTCCATATCTACAGAAGGCTGAGAAAACCACTGGCTGGCATCTTTTATTGTACAATAAAAACTACATGTAGGCAAGCTAAAGCTATCATGAAAGGAGGATATAATAGGCAGATTCATTCTTTAGGCATCATCTATCCTGCATCCAAATTGATGCAACATGTCTTCTGAGCCCATGTCCAGCAAATGCCAGAGAAAGTCTCTAAGAATGTTACACTATCAGACAACTCTAAATTCTAAAATAATTCTAAAATAAAGAATCCATGGTCTAATTTTTGATTCATCCCATGAGGCAATTCCATGTAAAGACATGTGAAAAATCTAAGTTTGAATACAGAAGTGGCAGCAGGAACCAATCTTGTATCCGAAACTATTTCAAATGTATCTACTTAGGATACTAAAACACACATGTAGGAGCCATTCATACAGGATCTATACTTTTCAGAGTATACTTGGCATGTAATATATTGAAATGGACTGTGTTTGTGGTAACAACTTGTCTTAAGATGTTCACGTAATGCTTGGATAATATTGATAAAATAAAATTTGTAGTTTCCATTACTTCTCTTTTGAGAGAAACCTTAAGCCTTTTTGGCACTCTTTAAACAGATCCTGTTATTCAAAATCCATTGTGGGGGCCCTTCCAAAAGTTCCCTGACATGAACTGCAGCTTGCCCTGATAAAAAAAAACCAGCTAGCAGAGGGGCATCGGAACCACCACAGACCCAGCCCACTCTCCTCGTCTTTCATGACATGGTGTAGTGATACTGTCACTCAAGTTGTATTAATTCATTTAATGAAAGGGATTGGAGATAGTTTTTGGTTTAAATTAAAAATATAAATTTTTATTTTAAACTCATATATCAATTTTATACTGGACATAAAATAGCTGGTGCAACTCAGGGAATGAGGTTACAAAACAGATAAGGAAATTTGTGTGGCTAAACAGAATATTCTGGAGCAGTTGTTCTCTGGTTGAGGTCTCCAGGCTTACTCTCAGGGAGTCCATGTATTACAGCAAAACTCTTGGAAGTATATCTGTGTTGGTGATAGTTTTAAATTTTGGTTTAAGTGCATTATAAATATAGGGTTTTTGGGATGCCCCACATGTGGAGTCTGAATTTGTTTGCTAGAGTATGTTGTACCATTAGAAGTAAACTCAAATAATTCTGGCTCATGAGTTTAATAAATAAATGATGCATTTATATGAAATAAAAGCTTAAATGTTGTACAGAATTTTCACTGAAGTCAAAAAGAAAAAATAGCAAACTGAATCACTCATTACATAGCACACATTCTAAAAAAAAACTAGTGGCATTACAGCACTGAATTATATTGTATAAAATTACTTGTTTTCAGAAAACGACATTGTCCATCCTAATAAATTTATATTAAAACATTCCTGATTTATTATTTAGTTAGTATTTGATATGTAAAATTATGTATTAACATTACAAAACTATAAGGAGGGGAAATCTTATCTAGCTTTCATTTTTTTATACAAGTTTTTAAAAAAATATTTATTTTATTTATTTGAAAGTAGAAGGAGAGACAGAGAACGTCCATCCTCTGGTTCACTGGCAGATGGTTCAAATGACCAAGGCAGGGCAAGATGGAAGCAAGGCACCTAGAACTCCATCTGGGCCTTTCTCTCTTTTTTTTTTTTTTTCTTTTTTTTTTTTTTTTATTTAGTAAATATAAATTTCCAAAGTACAGTTTACGGATTACAATGGCTTCCCCACCCCCATAACTTCCCTCCCACTCGCACCCCTCCCATCAACCACTCCCTCTCCCATTCCATTCACATCAAGATTCATTTTCAATTATCTTTATATACAGAAGATCGATTTAGTATATATTAAGTAAAGATTTCATCAGTTTGCACCCACACAGAAACACAAAGTGTAAAATATTGTTTCAGTACTAGTTATAGCATTACTTCACATTGGACAACACATTAAGGACAGATCCCACATGAGAAGTAAGTACACAGTGACTCCTGTTGTTGACTTAACAATTTGACACTCTTGTTTATAGCGTCAGTAATCTGCCTAGGCTCTAGTCATGAGTTGCCAAGTCATGGAAGCCTTTTGAGTTCGCCGACTTCGATCTTATTCTGACAGGGTCATAGTCAAAGTGGAAGTTCTCTCCTCCCTTCAGAGAAAGGTACCTCCTTCTTTGATGGCCCTGTTCTTTCCACTGGGATCTCACTGGCAGAGATCTTTCATTTAGGTCTTTTTTTTTTCCCCAGGGTATCTTGGCTTTCCATGCCTAAAATCCTCTCATGGGCTCTTCAGCCATATCCAAATGTCTGGGCCTTTCTCATGTGTAACAGGGACCCAAGCACTTGGGCCATCTCCTGTTGCTTTCCCAAGAACTTCAGCAGGGATCTGGATTGGAAGAGGAATAGCTGGAACTCCAGCCAGTGCTCTGAAATGCTGATGCTGCAAACTGCAGCTTAACCTGCTGCACCACGATATGGGCCCCAATCTAGCTCTATATGATAATCCAGATAACTTAAGCCAACACAAGATTTCTCATTGTACTGTTTTTATTTCATTGTGATTTGAAGGAATCTAGTTAGTCTAATTAATCTTCAAAAATGCTGTATTCTAGAGCAAAGCATTTGCCTTGCAGGTATCTATGTACTCCACAGAAAATAATTATTATACCATGCATTTTAAGTATTTTCCCTTGCACATGTTTTTGTGTTGTTTTGTTTCGTGGTATTTTGTTGTTGCTGTTGTTGTGTGTGAGGTGGAGTGGGGAGTAAGGGAGGGAGGGAGAAAGAGAGGGAGAGAGAATGACCACGAGAGACCAAGAGACAGGCAAACTACTGGTTCACTCTCCAGATGTATTTAATAACCGGAAGTAGGTCAGGGCCATACATGAGATTAGGGTACTCAATCTAGGTTTACCTCATCTATGGCAAGGACCCAATTACTTGAGCCATCACCCACTGCCTCCCAGAGTATACATTGGCAGGAAACTAGAATCTGGAACCGCAGCTAGGATTCAAACCCATGTACTACAGTGTGAAACCAGGCATTGTAACTGGTGTGTTAAAGGTTAGGCCAAATGCTCACCCCTAGGATAGTTTCTGATTTAATAATTTGTATGCCAAAATATTTTTCAAATATAATCACAGCTCAAGTTATGTGCTAAAGTACAGCATTTTCTGATTTATTAAGTCTAATGCAGTGAGCTTTTAATTCTCTTGGTTTCTATTAAAATAACAATATTTTCTAGAAAAAAATAAGAAGTATGAACCATATTAACCAAGAATACTGGAGAAAAAGCTATAAAAGGACTAAATGGTTCTCACTGATAAAATCTCCATGGTGAAAATAAGGACTACTACATAATTTCAATTTCTTTTGCGCCAGTGTGGCAGGAACACTTAGTAACAACCAAATAGCCACACACTTTCTCCACAGTATCCAGTTTCCCTTCAGTTAGATGGGCCCTTCTGTCAGTTATGTATAACGTGCTGCAAGTAGCAATATCAAATGTTTAAAATTTATTTTATTTTTAAAAGTCAGATTAACATATAACCCTTAAACATTTTGTTGGCTAGAATACAGTGTCTCAATACATATACACAATATCAACTTATCAAACCTGGCAATTAGCCTTTCCATTTTCTTTTCTTTGTGTTTGTGAGCCTACTTTAGTTCTTTATACAGTAGGTAATGTGTTGTGAATTTTAGTCATCACATGCTGTGGAACCCTAGAATCTGTTACATCTGTCAGACTGCATTTGGTTACCCTTTATTCAGCCCCTCATCTTTCCTCCCCTCACCATTACAGCCTCTATTAATGACACTATTCTTTTATAAGATTTAATCATTTACTTGAAAGATAGAGTTACAGTCAGAAAAAGAGAGAGACAGAGAGAGAGAGAGAGAGAGAGCTAGCTTCATCCTCTTGTTCACTCCCCAGATGGTTACAGTGACCAGGGCTGAGCCAGGCCAAAGTCAGGACCCAGGAGCTTCATCTGGGTCTCCCATGTGAGTGGCAGAGACCCAAGCACTTGAGCCGTCTTTTGCTGCTTTTCCCAGGACATTAGCAGGGAGCTGGATCCGAAGTTGAACAGCTGGGACAGGAACCAGCGTCCACATTGGATGCTGGCATCACGGGTAGTGGCTTTACCTGCTATGCTACAGCACTACAACTCTGGCCCCTGCTAATCACATTAAGTTCAAACAGACTATTTCTCTCTTTCTCTCTCTTTCCTTCTCTCTTTCTCTCTCTCTCTTTTTTTAAACTTCCAAGTATGTTGGAGAACATGCTTTTTTTTTTTTTTTCTGTATATGTCTTATTTCACCTAACTGAATGACCTGAAATTTTACATACTAGTCTAAGCGTTGCAGAGTTGGTGAAAATCAAAAGAACTTTACTTGAATAATATTCACTGTTTGTGGATCAGGAACCTTTCACAGAATGAGTATCAAGATCTTCAGTCACTTATAGCTCAAAGAATATAACTTTCTCACAGTAACAGCTATTTTCCAAACGTATATGTCTCCTTATATAAGGAATATGGAATATGGAATGTAAGAATATGAAAACCTAGGATGATTCTGTTATCTGTGGATATTCCAGCAAATATATAAAGGTAAAATTAACATAGGCTTACTTTTTGTTTTGCAAATCCCATTCAACTTCTTAGATATTGAGTTGTTGAAATAGTATAACTGAGATAGTACAACTAAGAAATGAAGCTAAAGCTCTTCTGTTTAAAATATATCTCCCCTCTCCTGAGATCTAAAAATGCATTTTAGGTTTGAGCTTCTATAAATCAGAAGTTGTACTGTTGTGACAGTGTTCATTTTTTTTAAGTAGAATACACTGTCTTTACAAAAGTTTCTTTAAAAAGTCCTAACAATGGTAACTAATTTGCTGACAAGTCAAAAAAAAGGCATCGTATTTCCTATGAGTTATAGTAATAAAGTAGGTCAGCAGCTGTTAGGAAAGCTTACCTGGAGCCTGCTCTCTCTTGGATAAAGCATGGCTTCCTCACACAAGGGAGGGCATTATATACTGTCCTCTTCCTTCTCAGATGTGGATTTTTTTAATATAAATAATCCTATGGGAATAAACTCTAAACTGATATTTTATTTTCAATATATGCATTTTGGAACACATTTAACTTTACTTACCATTCCTTAATAGAGAGGGATAAAGAATATTGTTTAAATTTAACATTGGCTTTGACCACGTTAAAGTGGCTTAGTATTACAACACCAAGTCATAAGTTCAAAATATATATTTTCCTTACATAGACTAGCTCTTAAATTTTAAACAGCAAATTGGTAGAAGAATCACTGTTCATGATATTATCTCATCTAACAAGTGTACTTGCCAAAATAGGGTAAAGAAACAAAATATCTTGCATTTCAACATCAATTTCAGAAAGTTTATGTTTTCTATCCATACCCCCTACACACCCACATTAGTTTATAGTCATTCTGAGATTTTAAAGGTATAGTGTAATATGTAACATGTTATCTCATCTACATTGAATATAGCATATATATATGATATATATATATATTTTACAGAGAATGTCTGACTTAAAGAAGTGTTCCTCCATTTGCATGAAGCATCAGTAGCCAATATGTGAGCTGGTTATAAAATCCAGGTTTTTCTCTTCAGTTAATGCTGAACCCACCATGCAATTCTTTTTTTTCCATACAATTCTATTTCATGAGCTCTGAAGAATTTCATCCTTGATGAGCCATTGTAAGTTATTATTTACAGCAAACAACTTAATCCACTGTACCATTAGAAGAACTGAAAATATGTGTGAAAAATATGTTTAAACATCATTGTGGTTTTTTTTCCATTTCTGTGCTGGTTTTTAGCATTTTTCCTTTTATTACTGTCACAAATCTAAAATCATTTAATAGAGAAAAGCAATTATAGCCTCATGCTTTTTCTGGATTTCTCATATATATGAATCTTGCTTGGAATATATTTTTTTGAATTGATGTAAATAGGGATAAACTATTAACATTGCCTTCAAATTAGGAATCAACAGAATAGCAGATTGATACTTTCTACTGTATTAGTTTGCTTAAAAGATAAGTGGATGTGAGACAGTTCGTATGAACTTCCTTTCTTTCCAAATAATCAAAGATTATCATTCCATTTTAGGAACAAGGGAGTCTTAGACAGACTTGAATTATGTAGCGAAAGTTGCTTGTGTTTAGATAATTTTCAAGATAAGTACATATAGTGAGTTCCTACGATGGAAGACTCCCCCACAGTTCTCTCTTCTTCTATTCCGTGTCATCTTTATTTCCTCTTGCCACAACCACTGACCTAAATATGCTAAGTATGTGAAAGAATCCGAAGTGACATGAAGAAAGTCACATAGTAGTGAAGGGTATAAGAAAGAAGAAAAGGAAAATTTTTTGAATCATTGGCCAGTCTTCATTTTGCTTTGAGGTAAACAAATTTCATGTGTTTCATACAGATTTAGGAAGGAAGTGATACTTCCCATCAACCCTCCCGCCCACCCATGCTCCCACCATTCCTCTTCCTTCCTCTCTGTTCCTTATCTTAATTTTTATGATGACCTGTTTTCAGTTTACTTTATACTCAGATTCATCTACTCAGAATGTAGGTGAATCCTACACTAAGTAAAGAGTTCAACAAATAGTAAAAGAAAAAAAAAAAAAAACACTGTTCCTTAACAGTAGAGACAAGGGCTGTAAACAATAGTCAAATCTCAAAATATCGATTTCACTGCTGTACATTACATTTTTTGGTACTGTGTTAGTTACTAGAGAAATAGATATCAATGGTTTCTTGATCACTATAACCTGTTCATAAAGTTAAGAACTTCATTCCAAGTAAGAGATGTGCTACACAAAGGAAAACCATTGACTTCTTGCCTTATGAATACTTATTTCAGTTTATTACTCATAATAAGAAAAATCTTTAAAATGATAATAAAGTCTCCTAGTAGATTAAATTATCTTTTGTCAGTTTCCATTTGGAAAACAATAAGATGAAAAAGCAGTGAGCCAGTGTTTAACTTCTAGATAGGCATCTGAATTTGCTTATTTCACAATTGACTCTGCTAAAACTCACGTCATTTCTAACATAATGTGTGCAGCTGCTTGTTTTGTTGCTGATTATTTTCATTGCACCTAAGTTATAGAGAATTGAAAATGGAATGATAACCTTTGATTGTTTGGCAAGAGAGGAAGTTCATATGAACTTTCAGTTAAACAAGTCTAGACAGAAACCAGCCCCTTGAATCTAGTAACAAAGCATCTGCTTCCCAAGGGAATAGCTGCGACTCACTGTTAGCTAACAATTATCATTTGGAAATGTATGCTCAAGGATATCCAGAGATAATGAGGAAATTGAATATTTATACTGTGGAAATGCCTTAAATGTTGAGATATAGCAACTCATTCATATAAAAGCCATTTTAAAAAGTTTGTGAAAAAAATTTAAAAATTAAAAAATGTGAAACAATGGGATTGAAAGATGTTTATTTTGATTAAAAAATTGAATTCCATGCATAGTTTTTTTATCATATGTACTTTCAATACACTTTTGAAGCTCCTTTGTATGGGGGTATTAATACAGTCAGCTTTATATTATTTAATCATATATAATTATGTATCATTTTACATAATTATTACCTTTAAAAAAACAATATGTATTCTAAAGAAAACAGTACTAGCAAGCCTGATTCAGAGCCAGCAGGCCATTGATTTCATGCTATTGAAATTAATCATACATTGTTCATAAGGTTGAAAAAAAGGACATGTACTTTGCCACTACATCTATTGGTTTCTCCTCAGTCTCAGGTAACAATAGAATTTCTCTTTTCTATTTTGAAAAAGGAAAAAAAAATCAATGAATGTGAAACGCAACTGAGTAAAATAGAAGAAAATTAATTTGTCCACAAAAGCATCTCAGCTGGACTTAACAGATTTGTTGCATTAATTTTTTGTATGAATTTAACTGGCTTGGAAGTTTATTTCAATAACAACATAATGAATTTCAAACAACTGTAACTGACAGAACAAGCTTAGATAACACATACAAATAAAATAAAAAGACAAGATAGAGAAGTTAAGTCAACACTTTCCAGGTGAATTCTTTATTATTATAATGAAGAAGATAATGCATTTGTATCCAAGCTATGATGTTGCTGAAAAACATCAGATCTTCACCATGCAGAATCTATTGAGCAGTAAGAGTTTTCTCAGTGTTAATATCCTCATTTCTTCATTTCTCATGGTGCTTACTGCTGAAAAACATCTGATGAACTGTCTACCAATTAATAAATGAATCTCTAGAGCATTATTGCATCCATATCCATTGCAGACACATGATTGGAGTGTTCTGGAATTCAAGCTTTTTACTCTAAATATCCATGATAAAAAAATACCTTTATTAGCCATTGGTTATGTGACATCTGTCGCTCCCCCTCTTCGTGGAGGAACGACACAGGACCCTGCACTGTTCTTTCGTCTGCTCGGCCCTCCCCGGGTTTGCTGCTGGTTCTTCCCGGGTTGGCTACTGTCCCTTCCACCTCCGTGGAAGGGCGGTTCCCCCTGGCCACATTCCCCACTTCCGCGGGGGAGCAGCACACCGCCAGCCGGCTCTCTCGGGGGCTGCACAGGTGTTCCTTCAGATGTTCCCCTTAGATGTTCCTGGTGCATGCCGTCTCTCTCCTCCTTTATAGTCCTCCTCCGCCAATCCCAACTCGGCTGCCCATACGCCGAGTACGCTGCTCTCCTCCAATCAGGAGCAAGTCCTACAGTTTATTGGTTGAACTGGAGGCAGCTGTGTAGAAGCTGTTTCCTCCTCTCCCAGCGCCATATTGTGGGAGAGCAGATGCATAGAATAAGTCTTAATTCCAGTAACTTGCTCCCAGTTGCTCCCCACAGACATCAGCTTCATGTCAGTGATAAGATTAAAAAATTCATCCTCTTAAAAATACACGACAGCCGGCGCCGCGGCTCACTAGGCTAATCCTCCGCCTTGAGGCGCCGGCACACCGGGTTCTAGTCCCGGTCGGGGCGCCGGATTCTGTCCCGGTTGCCCCTCTTCCAGGCCAGCTCTCTGCTGTGGCCAGGGAGTGCAGTGGAGGATGGCCCAGGTGCTTGGGTCCTGCACCCCATGGGAGACCAGGATAAGTACCTGGCTCCTGCCATCGGATCAGCGCGGTGCGCCGGCCGGCCACAGCGCGCCAGCCGCGGCGGCCATTGGAGGGTGAACCAATGGCAAAAGGAAGACCTTTCTCTCTGTCTCTCTCTCTCACTGTCCACTCTGCCTGTCAAAAATAAAAAATAAAAACTATAAAAAAATACACGACAGCTGTTCTTCATTTTCAAGTATATAGTATTCAGGGTGGACTGAGCCAGATTTAGAAGAAAATTGTATATGTATGTAGGTATGACACTCCTTCCCACATCACAAGATCAGTTTACATCCAGATTAGAATATTTTAAATCTTATCTGTCTATCCATTCATCTGCCTATTGAATTACTATTCTTATGCACACTAACATAGTGGGAAAAATAGATACACAATAAAACAAAGTGTTACCCTGATGGTTGTCTGCTTTCTGCGAGAAAACAGAACATAAAATAAACAGCTATAAAATATAATGTCAGGGAACACAAATCCTATTAAGAAATCTAAAACAAGAAGACAAACTACAGTGACCTGGGTCAACCAGATTTATTTAAGGTAGAATCATTCTTGAATCATTTTGAAGATGTCATCTTCAAAAAGAGGGCATTCCAACAGAATCTCAAGAAAGTGAAGAAGTTAGTTATACAAAGAGATTGAAGAAGGGTAATGCTGGAAGAAAAGACCACAGAAAGCCAAACTTCCTTGTGTGGCTAGAGTGGAGTGAAAGAGAACCAAGATAATTTTTGGTAAGATACTCAGAAGCCAGCCAAATCACAAAGGGTTTTTTTTTTATAAACCAAGGGAGTGCCAAGGTTCTTTCTCTGGGAAATGAAAATTCAATGAGACTTAATTTCCCAATCTTTGAGAACCCCTGCTAGGGCAGACCGCAGAAGAGGGAGTGCTGTTTCCCTATTTCACAGAAAAAGCTACAGCCCCAGGTACTAAGGTGCAGTAATTCAGTGAATGCCTAAATCCACAAGTAAATGGTTTGGGGAGAGCAGGCTTGTGGTCAGCAGGGTGTAATGAAAGCTTGAGGCAGCCAGGACACAGCCACTCACAAGAGCATGGTGAGTCTGACCCGAACTAATGAGGTCCAGTGGTGGGAGATGCTGCTCCCTGTCCCTGGACAGGAACACAGTGACCTACATAAGTAGATCAGCCTAGTTTAAAAACACATTTGACCTATTTCCTAATATTGGGAAGTAGCCACAAAAGGGACATGAGTTTCTTTGGTCATGAAGGTGGGAGCAGCTAAGTATTTATGTTAGGTGCAACAATTACAGACTTCATGTTATTAAGTAGACCTCTTGTTTAAAAAAATTATTCTTTCATTATGTCAAGCAGTCAACAAACATTTATTGACTGCCTGCTGTATTCCAGGCACTGTTGTTAGCAGTATTATCCCAAGCTAGGGGTTCTGTATTCTATTTTTTTTAAAGATTTATTTTATTTATTTAGAAGGCAGATTAGAGAAAGGGAAGAGACAGAGATCTTCCGTCCATCCGCTGGTTCACTTCCCCAAATGGCTGCAAAGCTGGAGCTGGGCTGATCCAAAGCCAGGAACCAGGAGCTTCTTCAAGGTCTCTCAGTGGGTGCAGGAGACCATCTTCCACTGCTTTCCCAGGCGCACTAGCAGGGATTTGGATTGGAAGTGAGCAGCCAGGACTGGAACCTGCACCCACATGCTATGCCAGCATCGCAGGCAGCGGTTTTACCACTGTGCCATAATGCCATCCTCTCTGAATTCTAATTGAACTTGTGATTATATAAGGGATGAAGATAAGCATGATTTCCTTCAGAGTAACTTCATTTAAGAGTAACCAAAGCAAAGAATCACCCTTAGTGATTCTTGAGTTCTTTGATATATGTTTCTGTCTTTATTATTTGAAAGACTCAGTTTTTATTCCAAATTGAGGCTGATGCTTCATATATAATAGTATCCAATTTAGTGTTTTATTTTAATTCCAGCTTTCTTTTTTAATCTCTTTAAATATCATCTCTTCTACAAAGTACATAGTAGTATTCTATGTATTTGCATTTATATCCAATGAATTAATTAGCTATCCATGTAAAATTTCTGATGTAATTTTTTTTTTTTTTTTTTTGACAGGCAGAGTGGATAGTGAGAGGGAGAGAGAGACAGAGAGAAAGGTCTTCCATTTTGCCGTTGGTTCACCCTCCAATGGCCGCCAGGGCTGGCGCGCTGCAGCCAGCGCACCGCGCTGATCCAAAGGCAGGAGCCAGGTGCTTCTCCTGGTCTCCCATGGGGTGCAGGGCCCAAGCACTTGGGCCATCCTCCACTGCACTCCCTGGCCACAGCAGAGAGCTGGTCTGGAAGAGGGGCAACCGGGACAGAATCCGGCGCCCCGACCGGGACTAGAACCCGGTGTGCCGGCGCCGCTAGGTGGAGGATTAGCCTATTGAGCCGTGGCGCCGGCCCTGATATAATTATTGAAATGCATGCTGTTGGTTCGTCTTCTTTTTTCCTGGAGAAAGTCTTCAGTATCTCTGAGCTCTTTGCTCCAATGTTGTTCTGTTTGTACCATGACACAGAGTACTTGAAATAACTGCATGGAAATAAAACAGAGCCATGTATAGATGGAATTCCAGGCTACTGGCTTCAGCCTGGCCCAACCTTTGCAGCCATTTGCGGAGTGAAACAGTGATGGAAAATTCTTTGTCTGTCTCATTTATCCCTCTCTCTCTGTAATTATGCCTTTCAAATAAATAATCTTTTTTTAAAAAAAAGCATTGTTTGAGTTTGATGCATTTAAAAGCAATAGATAACAGGCCGGCTCACTAGGCTAATCCTCCGCCTTGCGGCGCTGGCACACCAGGTTCTAGTCCCGGTCAGGGCGCCGGATTCTGTCCTGGTTGCCCCTCTTCCAGGCCAGCTCTCTGCAGTTGCCAGGGAGTGCAGTGGAGGATGGCCCTAGTCCTTGGCCCTGCACCCCATGGTGGACCAGGATAAGTACCTGGCTCCTGCCTTCAGATCAGCGCGGTGCGCTGGCCGCGGCAGCCATTGGAGGGTGAACCAATGGCAAAGGAAGACCTTTCTCTCTGTCTGTCTCTCTCACTGTCCACTCTGCCTGTCAAAAAAAAAAAAAGCAATAGATAGCATCATAATTAATAGTTTAACATTTTAACACTCATTATTAATTTTTTTAAGATTTATTTATTTATTTGAAAGTCAGAGTTCCACAGAGAAAGGAGAAACAGAGAGAGAGAGAGAGAGGTCTTCCATTGATGATTCACTCCCCAATTGACCACAATGGCCTGAGAAAGAGAGAGAGAAAGAGAGGTCTTCCATCGATGTTTCACTCCCCAATTGGCCACAATGGCCTGAGCTGTGCGGATCCGAAGCCAGGATCCAGGAGCTTCTTCCAGGTCCCCATGCGGTTGCAGGGGACCAAGGACTTGGGCCATCTTCTACTGCTTTCCCAGGCCATAGCAGAGAGCTGGATCAGAAGTGGAGCAGCCGGGTCTTGAACCAGTGCCCATATGGTATGCCAGGGCATTAACCCAGTGCGCCATAGCACTGGCCCCTCATTATTCATTTTTAAAATTTACTAGAAGAAAAAGCTTATAAAAACTTTATATTACTGTGTATATTTAAGTTGAATACTAAGGTATCATTTGGCTTATTACATTTCCTCAATATGTAGTTTACTCATCTAATTTTTTATTAAATGTCTTGGATAGCCATTCTGATATGTATATGGAATTATATTCAAGAGACATATTTTCTTTGAGTGTTAAAATTCAATTTGTGTCCTCTTCTCTGAAAGAGAAAAATCTGCATTTAAAATTATAAGAAAAATGCTTCTTAATTATTTTTCAATGAGATTTGTAGAGACTACTGTATGTGAAAACATAAATAATCAGCTTATTGAATTGAAATAGTTCTTTACTAAAATATAATCACAGAGTGAGTATGCACACAGATTGGACATTGAAATACATCTTCCTGTTCAACAACAGTAAACATTTTTCTTATGGCAAAAAAATGCGTTTATTGGGCCCAAGGAATATTTAGACTATTACAGAAGTCTTTCATGTGATTGCTGTCTTATTAAGTATTTGACAGCTATGCATAATTATTATCAACAGTTATAATGGAGTTATTAATCAAACGTATATAATTGTAGCTAGGGCTGGAGTAAACATTGGCCATTATTGTAGAACCAATTAAAGGGTGTATTTCTACATATTCCTTACTTTAATAATTGTGCCTATCATATGTTAGGAAACCCAGTGTGCACATCATCTCATCTAATCTTCACCAATTCAAAGGTATGCATTGCTAGTTCCAATTTTACAATGAGTAAACTGGAACCTTTAGTAGTATCACCCTCTTAAATGGCAGAGCAGCAGTTTTACTCACGTGTCCTAACATCTGGGACTTTATTATTTATCTATTCTGTTTTTCTTCTAGCCTGTTTAACTTCATCCTGGGAAATCTTTCATATGATCACAACTAGATGTGTTAATTTTTCACCTTGTGTGGTAGCCAACCCCTTACCTATGGTCCTGCTTCCTTGTAGTCACATGTTTATGTAAAACTTCCCAAATAGCAATAGGAATTTCCTGTGTTGCCAATAAGACGTAGAAGTGATGGGTTGTCACATCTGAGTAGGTCACCCTCTGTCTTGGCTTCTAGCTCACTGAGATAACTTGTTCAGGTGGGGAACCAGCTGTCTTGTGTAGGCTGTCCTATGCAGAGTGAGTGTTGCCTTTCCAACAGGCATGTGAAAAGTTGAAGCGGATCCTCCAGCCTACAGATGCTGTTTCTCTGGCTGACTTCTGGATGAACACTCTCAGTGGCATTCCCGAGCCGGAAGCACTCAGCTATGCTACTCTTTGATTTATGAGTCTTAGAAACTGAGAAATAATAAATGCTTGCTGTTTTAAAAATGTTAATTGCTGTTTTTTTTAAGATTTACTTATTTATTTGAAAAGCAGAGTTAGAGAGAGTCAGAGGCAGACACACACACACATACACAGACAGAGAGGGAGAGAGAGAGGTCTTCCATCAGCTGGTTCACTCCCCAGGTGGCTGCAAAGGCTGGAACTGTGCCAATCCAAAGCCAGGAACCAGGATCTTCTTCCCGGTCTCCCACATTGGGTCAGAGACTCAAGGACTTGGGCCATCTTCTACTGCTTTCCCAGACAAAAGCAGGGAGCTGGAAAAGAAGTGGAGCAATTGGGACTCAAACCAGTGCCCATATGGAATGCAGGCACTGCAGGTAGTGGCTTTACATGATATATCACAGCACTGGCCCCTATTGCTGTTTTAATCCTGGCATTTCTAGGATTAAGGCATTACTCAGCAATAGATAACTGATGCACCCTGACATTGTATCTTTTATTTTTTGTCAACATAGACTAAGAAACCCCAAGCAATTGCTGTTCTCTGCAGAGTTTACTATTTATGGACATTTTTATTAGTTTGGTACTCTTAGGACTGAAAGTTGTGTTCTGGTTGAAAGCATGTGACAGAGTTGTCCTGGACTTTCCATGAACATGAATGGAGAATAAGAAAATACATTATTGGAGAACTAAAATATCTATTTAAAACCTAGACATTGAGAATTTATGATTACTCATTTGTAAAATGAGGGCACTTGGCTTATAGCTGGCCTTAGAATTCCTTATTCAAACAAAATCTGAAGGTCAAAATGTCAGATAAACAAGTATGTGAACAAAAGCCTAGTGGATCTGGCAGAAGTAAGGGTGGGACCCTGAAGCACAGGCTCTCTCCCTCCAAGTACTTCTAATGTTGTCAGTGTTGCTGGGAACATGACCTGAGAATCCAACGGATTAGAGATCCTGTTGTTTATAATTGGTGATTCCTGTACAGAGAACTTTATCAAAATCCACTGGGCTTAACCAGTTTCCCACAGTTAGGAAAGATAGCGAGTCACACAGGTGTGATACAATGCAGAACCTCTTCCTCACCATACACAGCAGATGTTTGAGTTAAGAGGAACATCTGGAGCATTTCATGAAATCAGTTGTGTTTAAGGGAGGAATTCATTATTGGCCATGTGCGCTGGGCTTAGTTAAAGCTGATTGGACAAATCCTAAAACTCTGAGTAATTCACTGCCAACATGAAATAAAAACTGTGGGAATGAGCAGATCTGTGCCATAAGGAGTCTTCTCCACTAACACTCACAGAAACCATACAGCAGATTGCATACAAGTGCTGTCTATACATCATTATAATAGTGTATTTTTGTGTATGGCAGCTAAATATTTGTAAATAAAAAGAAAGCTGAAGCTTCAGGTATTTTTTTACAGCATGCATGCAGTAATTCAAGAAGTCCAGATAAATGCTGACCTGATGGAGTCTTTCATGTAATTAAGAGTTCTAGTTAGCAAGAAACTACATTTTGGTTTCTTTTGGTGTCTATGGAGTAGAAAAAAAATCTGAAAACTGCACATTTGAACATATGGCAACATTAATTTGCTGCAGAATTTTCTCTTTTGAAAGGTACTATCAAATAATAGCTCTGTCATAATTACTAATTTTGTATTATTTGCATGAGTTCATTTCCAATACACTTTTTTGGTTTTTTTTGTTTTTTTGTTTTTTTTTTTTTGGTGAATGGACTCCTTTGTAATGAATGTGGGGAGAAAATGTCACTGATAATTTTGATTAGTAGATCCCACGTTATCAATGTCTAAGTAATACATTTCTCCTCTTTTTTTAAAAAGATTTATTTATTTATTTGAAAGTCAGAGAGACACAGAGAGAAAGAGAGAAAAAGAGAGAGAGAGGGAGAGAGAAAATCTTCCATATGTTGATTCACTTCCCAGATGGCCACAATGGCCAGCACTGGGCCAGGCTGAGGCTAGAAAACAGAAGCCAGGAGCTTCTTCCAGGTCCCTCAGTGGGTAGCAGGAGACCACACACTTGGGCCATCTTCCATTGCTTTTCCCGGGCCATTAACAGGGAGTTGGATTGGAAGGGGAGCTGCCGGGACACAAATCTGTGCTGGCATGGGATTATGGCTTTGATGTCTCAGGCAGTGGCTTTACCTGATATGCCACAATCCTGGCCCCTTTTTATCCTCTTAATGGACTTTATTTATTTATTTTTTTTGACAATGTCACATGTTTTCTTTTTTTTTTTTTGGAAGTTAATATATAGAAAGAGTATAAAAATTGGGTGGATGTCCTATAATTTGATATTTAGTTATAAATATTGCCTAATTGAATCGTAACACATAAATGACAGTATGCTCTTCCTTCTCCACATTATGATCATTGTCATGAATCCCTCACTCTGTGATATTAATATCTTTGATTTCAAGAAAAATAGTATATATGTATACATGGTCTGCACCTGAAGTGAATGCACAAAATGTTTTTAAAATTTGTACAATATTTTTAAATGTAAAAAGATTGAAAAACACACAGGTTCAAAATTATAATATGGTACTTTTCTGTTATAACAACAAGGTTTCTTGGAATGTTGGCCTCTTAGTAAGAAACATGAAAGGTCTTTGTTTATCTTTAGGCTTAGGTTGTATTTTATAAAAAGAACTTCTAGTGATTCATGTTGTCTTTATTAAGATCTTTGATTGTTTAGGAAAAAAATCAGTCATCTATTTGCAAGACCTAAGGGATTTGTTCAACTATCTAACTTTCTGCATTTGTTTTTAAAATTTTTTGCTGCTGTGGTTAAATAGATAACTATTGTGAATGAAAGAAGACACATTCCAGAGGTGACTACTGTATCCACTTTAGCTCTACTAACCTCTGAATGTCAGAGTTTTGATAAGTAGCATACTGGATGTTAGAAGTAGGATTTTATTAATGATAATAGAGATGTTCAACGTGCATGTGTAAAAAAACAATAAAAAAGATTAACTATGTAAGATGATCACTATGTTTATTTGCTTCACTATAGTAACAATATTACTATCTCTGTGTGTTCTGTAATTTCACATTGTATACTTTAATTATACACAATAAAATTTATTTAAAAACAATCACTCTCATAGTTAGAGATCAGAGCTGAAAACTGACACCCTGCATGCAATGAAAACCAGACTCCTAGTCTGTCCTAGACTCACACTATATGGATCTACTCACATCTGTACAGCCACTATAGAAGGCTTTTTGTCTGTTCTTTTTTTAAAAGATTTACTTATTTAATTATTTATTTTTAAATTTTTAAGGTATATAAATTTCATCTATTTCATATATACAGATTCAGAAGCATAGTGATACTTCCCACTCTACTCTCCCTCCCACCTGTGCCCCCACACTTCTTCCTCCTTCTTCTACTATTCCCATTCTTAATCTTTTAAAAAGATTTGTTTTATTTATTTGAAAGAGTTACACAGAGAGGTACAGACAGAGAGAGAGGTCTTCCATCTGATGGTTCCCTCTCCAGATGGCCACAATGGCTGGAGTTGCTCCAATCTGAAGCCAGGAGCCAGAAGCTTCTTCCAGATCTCCAACTTGGGTGTAGAAGCCCAAGGACTTGCGCTGTCTTCTACTACTTTCCTGGGCCATAGCAGAAAGCTGGATCAGCAATGGAGCAGCTGGGTCTCATAGAAATGGCGCCCATATGAGGTGCCAGCACTGCAGGCGGCTTCTTTACTCACTATGTCACAGCACAGGCACCTGTGATAGTAGATTTTAAATTTACTTTATAATCACTGGCTTTCTATTACACTAGATAAAGAAATCAACAAATTAAAAGTAGAAAGACCATGGTTTACCAGGCCTATACACAATGGTTATAAACAATAGTTGTCGCTCCCCCTCTTCGTGGAGGAACGACACAGGACCCTGCGCTGTTCTTTCATCTGCTCGTCCCTCCCCGGGTTGGCTGCTGGTTCTTCCCGGGTTGGCTACTATCCCTTCCACCTCCGTGGAAGGGCAGTTCCCCCTGGCCACATTCCCCACTTCCGCGGGGGAGCGGCACACCGCCGGCCGGCTCTTCTCGGGGGCTGCACAGGTGTTCCTTCAGCTAGATGTTCCCCTTAGATGTTCCCGTTTCTCTCCTCCTTTATAGTCCTCCTCCGCCAATCCCAACTCGGCTGCCCACACGCCGAGTACGCTGCTCTCCTCCAATCAGGAGCGAGTCCTACAGTTTATTGGTTGAACTGGAGGCAGCTGTGCAGAAGCTGTTTACTTCTCTCCCAGCGCCATATTGTGGGAGAGCAGATGCATAGAATAAGTCTTAATTCCAGTAACTCAGTCCAGTCCGAATTGCTCCCCACAGATCCCCCTTTCTTTTTATTTTTGGCGTTGATACGCGCCTGTCTTCGGTGTCCCGCGGCACACACTCTGCTCTACTTGCTAGAGTTGCCACAGGTTCTTACAAGTCCTATGAATCAGGCAAACCGAATCCGGGTCCTCTCTTCGCCATGTTGTGAGGAGGTTTTTAGGCGCTGATGCGTGCCTGTGTTCGGTGACCTGCGGCTCATACTCTGGTCGAGCCGCCTGCTGGCGCTTACCGCCTTAATCAGGCAGACCGAATCCAAGCTTTCTCATTGCCGTATTGTGGGGGAGACTTATTAGTGTCGGTTCGTGCCTATCTTCGGTGACCTGCGGCGCATAAGCTGCTAGCCGCCGCAGGTGCTCATCGCCTCACTTAATCAGGCAGACCGAATCCAAGCTCTCACATTGCTGTGTTGTGGGGAGGCCTTTCTCTTTCTCTATTTCTCTATCTCCGGGCATTCCTATCTCTCCCATTTCACTTCTATCTTCCAGCATTCCTATTTCTCTCATTTTACTTCTAAACTTCTGTTTCTCTTATCCCTGCGGCTTCCCGGCGCCCCGAGGCTGCCTCTCGGCGGCTTCCCGGCTGAGCCGCTTCAGCCCGCGCCTCTCTCATCTGCGCGGCTTGGCTTCGCGCGCTCCGCGGTCTCCACGCCCTTCGCGTCTGCACCACAGCCTCGTGCCAGCCCCGTTCCCTATCTATTCACGCCCCGTGCTCTCTCTGCACGCTGCGACTTCCGCGAGTCACACAGCGTAGCTTGCGTCTCCACCACTAGCATTCAATCCAAGTTCCCCGGGCTAGCCTGGCGAATTCAACCCAGCATACGTCTCCGCCCCACGGTTTGGCTTCCCGTCCTTTGCTCCCCGGGCTAATCAGACGGATCCCAACCAGGCTTACGTTTCAGCTTCTGGTTTCAACTTTTCGCCCCCTATTCCCGGGCTAACTTGAGAATCCCAAAGTGGCTTTCGTTTCTGCCTCGGCCTGCCCCCCGCGGCTTCAATTTCCCTAACATTTTTCTCTACCCGGTATGTTTCCCCAAGCTTTTTTCCAACAATACTCCTCCCTCATTTCTCCTGGCCTCTCCCCACAGTCCGCATCCGAGTCTGTTTGTTCTAGCTTTCACTTTCGCTTTCGACCTTAGAGATTTCTCCCAGCTTCCCCCCATAGTCCGTATCTGAGTCTATGCCTAGGCTTTCAATAGCTTCTTCCGGCACCTTTTTTGTCTGGCTTTTCCCTAGGCTGTTTGCTAGTCTCTCTCTCCGATATTTTCCCAGTTCTTCCTGTTTCTTCCCTCCGAAGTTTCATATCCATCCTAGGTTTCCTATCCGAGTCACGGCACCATTATGTCGCTCCCCCTCTTCGTGGAGGAACGACACAGGACCCTGCGCTGTTCTTTCGTCTGCTCGGCCCTCCCCGGGTTGGCTGCTGGTTCTTCCCGGGTTGGCTACTATCCCTTCCACCTCCGTGGAAGGGCAGTTCCCCCTGGCCACATTCCCCACTTCCGCGGGGGAGCGGCACACTGCCGGCCGGCTCTTCTCGGGGGCTGCACAGGTGTTCCTTCAGCTAGATGTTCCCCTTAGATGTTCCCGTCTCTCTCCTCCTTTATAGTCCTCCTCCGCCAATCCCAACTCGGCTGCCCACACGCCGAGTACGCTGCTCTCCTCCAATCAGGAGCGAGTCCTACAGTTTATTGGTTGAACTGGAGGCAGCTGTGCAGAAGCTGTTTACTTCTCTCCCAGCGCCATATTGTGGGAGAGCAGATGCATAGAATAAGTCTTAATTCCAGTAACTCAGTCCAGTCCGAATTGCTCCCCACAAATAGTCAAATCCAAGATGTTCAGACTTTGACCATGATTGGGGATAATGATGGTTCTAATTCTCAAGAATTTTATACAGCCCTCTCCTCCATCCCTCTCCTCTATTTTCTTATCTCTTTAATTTCTTTTCCATATTTTAGAATTCTGTAGTTCCACTTTGCCTGTGCATTCCTCCTGACCCAGCATTGTTCAATATGCAAGAAGTAACAGTGTGGCCAGCGCCATGGCTCAATAGGCTAATCCTCCGCCTGTGGTGCTGGCACACCAGGTTCTAGTCCAGGTCGGGGCGCCGGATTCTGTCCTGGTCGCTCCTCTTCCTGTCCAGCTCTCTACTGTGGCCCAGGAAGGCAGTGGAGGATGGCCCAAGTCCTTGGGCCTTGCACCCACATGGGAGACCAGGAGAAGCATCTGGCTCCTAGTTTTGGATCAGCGCGGTGTGCCAGCCGCAGTGCGCTGGCCGCAGTGCGCCAGCCACAGTGGCCATTGGAGGGTGAACCAACGGCAAAGGAAGACCTTTCTCTGTGTGTCTCTCTCTCACTGTCCACTCTTCCTGTCAAAAAAAAAAAAAAAGAGTTTTTTTAAAAAAAATAAGTAACAGTGTGTTTCACTTACAAATGCTATGGGGGTTGCTCCTTCCTGTACTATATGACTTTTTGATGGACATAATCATAATGCTGAGTCAGATGGCTAAAGAACAAACCACAAGTGACCCAGTAGGGGTGTTGCCAAAGATTAGGAGCTCACTATCTTGTTCAGCTTTAGCTGCAGTGCCACAGTGCCAGCCCCATCTTGTACATCTTTAGAAAAATGAAATTTTTTTCTGTGTTCTCCACAAATCACTACTTTGTGTCACATGACTCAAATGAAGTCTATAAATCCTTCATACGCAACTTGAATTCATTTCTTTTCAGTCTCTCTAGAAGAAAAGTGAAAAGCGCTCACTGAACTACACCTTGACACCTGCTAGTAAATCATTTCTGATGAGTCTGCTTTGCAGGGAGTGAGTGATTCACCTCAGTATTTCTCTGACATTGGGACACCAGTTCGTTTGCTTATATTGTGCATGGTGTATCAGGCCGTATCTTAAGTTTGAGGGAATAGTCAACAGCTTTTGTAACTCCCTGCATTGATATTTGTCAGTTTGAATTTAGTCATTCAGCATACATTAATTGAGAACCCACTACAAGCAAGCATCAACTCTTGCAGACACAAAAAAGAAAAAAAGGGAGGGGCATGTTTCAACTTTAGCTTTGCTTCAGGAAAGAAAACTGTATGGTTTGAAAAGGTGCATTTTAACCTTTAGTGAAGTACAGAGCACATTTTACCAACCTAGCCACAGAAAAGAAGAAGAGGAAAAAACAGGATCAGCTATGCTTTTGTGCCTGAAAATAAAGCATTAGCAAAAACATGGTCTCACCTCCTTTTCAGAGCGAAGCAGCAGATTGTTTTGGTTGAGTCAATCTCCTTGATGATGTCATTATCTGTGCCTCTTGTAATTAAGGTTTGCCTAACTGTAGAACAGAGAACTTGATGGATGTTGGGGTTTTGTTTTTCTATATGCATTTAATTATGCAGGGATTTACAAGAAACATAAAGTATTAGGGGGATTTTGTTTCAAGTTGTTTTTTTTTTTTATTATGCCAGTCTTTGGACTTATAATGGTTTGTTTTCTCTTTCTTCCTTCCTTTCTTCCTATATTCCTTCCTTCCTTCCTTCCTTCCTTCCTTCCTTCCTTCCTTCCTTCCTTCCTTCCTTCCTTCCTTCCTCTCTCTCTCTCTCTCTCTCTCTCTCTCTCTCTCTCTCTCTTCCTCCTTCATTTCATTTCTTTCTTTTTGTTTTGCAAGGCAAAAAAAGAAAAGGAGATTGAGAGCTGCTGTCTGATAGTTCCCTGCTCCCAGATTCCTGCAGTCAATCCAACTGCTTGTCACCATCATTTCCTCCAGAGGTCTGCATTAGCAGAATGCTGGAGTCAGGAACTGGCAGCAGGAATGGAACCCGGCACTCCAATGTGGGAGATCACCATCGTAACCAGTGTTTTAACTGCTAGAGCACAATTACATCACAATTCTAATTTACATTCGTGTTTACAGAACAATCTCTTGTCCTCCCTCCCTTCTTCCTAAGACAGCAGCTTTGATGTCATTTCTTTTAATTACTACCCCTTACTGCATTCTATCCCATAATGCTTCCCTACCCTTCATGAAAATTACTTTCCCATGTTCCTTGAAGGTCTGAACTCCAGGCTCACTGTCTCTGCATCCACCACTTGCACCGTTGTCTTTCTTGAGGATTTCAGTATCCAAATCCATGAATCTTCCAGCACCTAGAACACTCTCTTCCACTCTGCCGCAGACACTCATTGCTGAGGTCTTCACCAGGGTATTTCGGAATGCCTGTATCCAATCAGAATCTCAACTTTGAACATCTTACTTTCTGGCCACCACCTCATATTTGTCATTTTATTTCCTCAGTCCCAAAATGTGTACAGCCAATGTAAAGCTCAATTCATTAACTGTTTATATCTCTTTTCCTCATTTCTCAAGCAATTCATGTTCTCACACTCTCCCTTTTCAGAAATAAGTAGATTCTCCTTTCCTAGCCAACAGCTCCAACAGAGATTTCAGTAGGCATCTAGAACCAACTGGTGGGCCATGTGAGACATCTTGGAAATGGATTGTCTCACCCAGTGGAAAGGCACATTATGAAGCTGCACAGATCAGAGATAGCCATTCATACTGATGCTGGTCCAAATTTCAGATTCCTAAGTAAAAAAAAGGATATTTTTCAGGCCAATAAGACTGTCTTGTTATGCAATGATACATAACTAGAAGGGGTAGTTTTAGGAACAAAATCTGGAGAATGTATTTGCCATATTTTTTTTCATAAATTCTGTGATCCTTGGAATGCAAATTGACCTCTTTCAACATCAGTAAAATAAAGATAATTATATTTCATGCTCCTTAAAGTTTATTTTGAGTGATATTTACAAATAATTTCAAAGCTTTTAAAATAGTAACTTAGCCTTAATAATTTCTCACAAGTTTTTGGCTATTATATTTATTTTGTAGAAAAAAAAAACAGTTTCCAACTAGGTACAGAATTTTTTTCCATTTTTTTATTTTAATCATTCCTTCCCCTATTCCTTTCAGCTTATATATGAAATACTGCGTTATATGATGTATAATATATAACTACCAGCCTTTATATCTGTCTACTCTATCATTACCAGACAAAATTTTAATTTCAAATGATCCAGGGGGCAAGAATACCTTTATTTAATAATACATGAAAGATATTAAATTGTTACATGTCATACTAAGTGTTTAATTAAAAATGTACAATTTCTTTTATCGCTAGGAAATCAAAATTAATATTAAAGGTGTGTACAAAGTAGCTCTTAAACACTTAAATGCAAAGTTTACATCTATAATTTATTGCAACAAATTTATAGAACTACATTATAAATCAGAGCGACTTGAATAATTTTAAAAATTGAGTGAGCCTGCTTGCTTCAAATTAACACTAAAATTATTAAAAAGCAGATACTGTGATAGAAAGAAAAACAAGGACTATAGTTCTTGATGATAAACATTTTTAAATTTTTTTCAAAATTTTAAAAGAAAGTCCAAACTCATTAGCAATAACTGAAAAATTGAACATATAAGCATTGCACCTTTGACCGTGATGTAAATTAAAATATGCTATCTCAAAAAGAAAGGAAGGAACCAGCAAGCAAAGGAGGGAGGGAAGTATCATTATATTCTTAGAATTCTATGAACTACAGAGAATCTGTTCTCTTTGTATGTATGTCACATCACATTAGCATGAGTATTGATGAGAATTGTGTTGTAGCAATTATCATGCATTTGTGGTAACCCTGAGAACCTAATGTATTATTAAATTCCTTAAAAATTCATAAAAATTAAAATGACAGCAGAAAATTAAAAATGATAAAAGCCTCTCTAAAAATCAAACTCTATAATATTATTATTTATATTGTAATATTCTTTAATGTTTTAAAAAGAATTTGCCATTGTCTACTGTGAGCAAGAGACTTTGCATTCATTATCTCATTTTAACCTTTTTAATAATACTAAAAGTTTTATCCACAAAAAATAGAGAATACAAGTTCAGAGAGAGCAAATGCTTGACCCCGTGTAAAATGCTAATGACAAGACAAACAAGAACTCTACTTAAGATCCATCACACTCCAAATTGCACCCTCCTTCACGCTGTAGATATATCAGGCCAAGACCAACACGTTCTCCATCTGATAATGCTCTGAATTTTGAAAATGGAATCATAGAACCACTTCCACGTAATAGCAAGAAGGGATCTGGTATCAGGGCCATGTTTAAGGAAAACCTGCTATACTCCCTAAGTACTTCATATGACATAAATCGTTCATGAATATTCTGTCATAATTTCAATCAAGTGGTTTTACTAATATCTACTAATTTTTTATTAAGTACTTAGATTGAGGGGCTGGCACTGTAGCTTACTTGGTTAATCCTCCTCCGGGGGCGCTGGCATCCAATATGGGCTCCAGGTTCTAGTCTCTGTTGCTCCTCTTCCAGTCCAGCTCTCTGCAGTGGCCTGGGAAGGCAGTGGAGGATGGCCTAAGTGCTTGGGCCCTGCACCCGCGTGGGAGACCTGGAGGAAGCACCTGGCTCCTGACTTCAGATCAGCGCAACACGCCGGCGGTAGCGGCCATTTAGGGGGTGAACCAACAGAAGGAAGACCTTTCTCTCTGTCTCTCTCTCTCTCACTGTCTATAACTCTACCTGTCAAATAAATTTAAAAAAAAAAAATACTTAGATTGAAAGAAATATTTTTCAAGCTGATATATCAAATGGTGACCAATATTATTTACAAGTACTTTACTCTGTGTCCTAGTTATAAAGATTTTATCAACCATTGTAGTCAATAAACTACATACAAAGGTAATTAAATGAAACCATATTTTTGATATGTGTATTTGAATCTGAAAACAAATTATATTTTCCAACCTTAAAATTAAATCTGCATAGCAATAATTTTTCCTCATATGTGATGTGTTCGAAATTTACCATTTCAGCAGATTTAATGAAACACTTTTCAGCTTTGCAGGCTAATTTGTAGGGGAAGTTGGAATATTTTAGAAGGAATGGCTAAACAGAGTTGGAAAAAATAAGTATTCAGATATTTTAGAAAGAGGCAAAAGGGTTTCTCTCAAAGCTTACGCAGAGATTGTGGAATATTTTTATTTTTGTGTGTTTTGTTTTGTTTTGTTTTGTTTTGTTTTGTTTGACAGGCAGAGTTAGGCAGTGAGAGAGAGAGACAGAGAGAAATGTCTTCCTTTTTCCATTGGTTCACCCCCCGAGTGGCCGCTATGGCCACTGCATTGCGGCCGGCGCACTGCGCCGATCCGAAGCCAGGAGCCAGGTGCTTCCTCCTGGTCTCCCATGTGGATGCAGGGCCCAAGGATCTGTGCAATCCTCCACTGCACTCGCGGGCCACAGCAGAGAGCTGGACTGGAAGAGGAGTAACCGGGACAGAATCCGGCGCCCCAACCGGGACTAGAACCCCGTGTGTTGGCACCACAGGCAGAGGATTAGCCTACTGAGCTGTGGCACCGGCCTATTTTTGTGCTTTAACAGACTAAATCCTGAGTTTTTAACCACTTATCACTATAAATAAATATATATGTAAATAAATACATAAGAAAGATACACAAGTGAGCCACTTACTAAAGACAGTCACTGGTTTGGTTTTGTTGTTCTTGTTTTCTTGTTTTGTTTTTTCCTAAAGTATTTTACAGCTGCCTATTTCTAAGATATCAAGATACTCCGGGCTGAGTACATCACAGTTTACTACTCCTAAATGTCAATTTATAGAAAATGTTTGTATGGAAGAGAAATCTAACCCTATCTTATTTGAAGCATAACAAGACAACTCGAATATGCCTGTCATACTACCATTATAGGCAAAAAAATAAATTGTAATTCACATAATTAATGCAAATCATATTAGATAGTTAAAGGTCCTATATGGCCTGGCCATTCCACAGCCCTGAAATGAACTTTAAAGAGATAGAATGATAAGGTATATTACACAGTACTCCTCAAAATGTAGAAGTATTTTTTAAAGATTCATTTATTTATTTGAAAGACAGAGTTACAGAAAGGAGAGAGAGAGATATTTTCCATCCACTGGTTCACACCCTGGTGGCTGCAACAGCCAGGGCTGGGCCAGGCTGAAGCCAAGAACCAGGAACTGCCTCCAGATCTCTCACATGGGTGCAGTAACCAAGCAGTTGGGCCAGTCTTCCTCTGCTTTCCCGGGTGCATCAGCAAGGAGCTGGAATGGAAGTGAAGCAGCCAAGACTAGAACCAGCCCACATACGGGATGTTGGTATCTCAAGAGGCAGCTTAATCTGCTGCACCATTGCACTGGCCACAAGAAGTATTATGTTAATTAAAAATGAAGAAAAAGAATCACATTCTTAGATCCATCATATATTCTTTAAACCAGTTTTGCTAATAATCTGTTAAGTAGAATTTACTGCATGGAGAGATAAAGTCCTTCTGTAGATGAGAAAAAGGCATAGAAGGATCTTGTTCATCTAGGCTGAGGAATAGAAATACCTAGTATCTATTTGCTTACTCAGATAGAATTACAGCAACATAATTGTCCCTCATTTTTGCTTTCATATCATCAGGTTCTCTTTTGCCACTTGTTCTGTATGTGTTCCTTCTTCTGGCACTCCCAATTATCTGTCTGTTAAAAATTATCTGTCTGTTAAAACTTCTAACCTATCAGCTTTCCTTCTCTCCTGATTTAAATACATGTCATGCCATCCTGTTAATGTAATCTCCTAATCAATTAATAAAAACCAATCATGATATATGTCTAGCCCAAAATGCCAGGAATCTTTTTCTCTTTATCTACTTCATTTTACACTCTGCAACATGAAATTAACTCAAAACTCTTCCCCAGATGACTCAAATGTGTTCTATGACTTATTATTTTGCATGGTACTATTTTCTTGATTCACACACAGTGGGAATTAGATTATTGCCTTCTCGAAATTTCCATTTCCATTTTATTTGCCTTCTCTTTCCATTACTATAACTTTCTTTGAAATATCCTTTGCCATTTTCTAAGATAAAATTACTGAATCACTTTGTGGTACTTAAAAATAGTACCTGAAACATGGGTGTGATTGCTAATATGTTGCTTAGAATTCTCCCTATATTTATTTCATGCATTTGTGTCATTTACATCCAAGTATTTATTGGAAGTTTTTTTGAGTTTATCAAATTATTCAATAAGTATTTTTCTTTCTAAATTAAATATTACAGCGATGAATGCAGTTGGAATTATTCACATTATATTCACATATAAATTGTCTGATAAGCAGGGTAAGAAGGCCTAAGCTGTTCATTGTGGGCATGAGCCACTGCAAATTAATTCACGTTAATGATCACATACTATCACCTGTATTGAGACATTTTCCAAAGTTTGTCATCAGTCTTCAGTCATCCCTTGTTATTCACTATATGTTAGGCATTATATATATGTGGGTAATTATAATTATAATAAGACACCAGTTTCTTCTTCCCTGATCTCATTATATTCTCATGCAAAATATACAAACTACAATTGTGAAATAGAATTATAAGAATAACTCCTTGACTGAAAACATATTTCATCGTTAATGATGATACAGATAATTTCCTATGCATAACACCTAAGTTGTGTGTTTTTTTGTGTGTGTGTATGGATATTTCAAAAATTAATGGAAATTTAATTAAAATACATATTTGTTTTGGTGTGACAATTTGAAAGGGCTTATCACAAATTTCACAGATATGCATGGATTTTTAAAAAATGGTCTTTCCACTGGGATCTCACTCGTGGAGATCTTTCATTTAGGTTTTTTTTTTTTTTTTTTTTTTCCCCAGAGTGTCTTGGCTTTCCATGCCTGAAATATTCTCATGGGCTATTCAGCCGGATCCGCATGCCTTAAGGGCTGATTCTGAGGCCAGAGTGCTGTTTAGGACATCTGCCATTCTATGGGTCTGCTGTGTATCTCACTTCCCATGTTGGATCGTTCTCTCCCTTTTTTATTCTATCACTTAGTATTTGCAGGCACTATTCTTGTTTATGTGATCCCTTTGGTTCTTAGTCCTATCATTATGATCAATTGTGAACAGAAATTTGTGGGGAGCAACTCGGACTAGACTAAGTTACTGGAATTAAGACTTATTCTATGCATCTGCTCTCCCACAATATGGCGCTGGGAGAGGAGGAAACAGCTTCCGCACAGCTGCCTCCAGTTCAACCAATAAACAGCAGGACCTGCTCCTGATTGGAGGAGAGCAGCATACTCGGCGTGTGGGTAGCAGAGTTGGGATTGGTGGAAGAGGACTATAAAGGAGGAGAGAGACACCATGCACCAGGAACATCTAGGAGGAACATCTAAGGGGAACACCTGTGCAGCCCCCGAGAGAGCCAGCCGGCGGTGTGCTGCTCCCCCGCGGAAGTGGGGAATGTGGCAGGGGGAACCTCCGTGGAAGGGACGGCAGCCAACCCAGGAAGAACCAGCAGCAAACCCGGGAAGGGCCGAGCAGACAAAAGAACAGCGCAGGGTCCTGTGTCGTTCCTCCACGAAGAGGGGGAGCGACATAATGGTGCCGTGACTCGGATATGAAGCCTAGGCAGGGTTTAGTGTCGTTCCTCCACGAAGAGTGGGAGCGACATAATGGTGCCGTGACTCGGATATGAAGCCTAGGCAGGGTTTAGTGTCGTTCCTCCACGAATAGGGGGAGCGACATAATGGTACCGTGACTCGGATAAGAAACTTAGGAGGGAAGAAACGGGAAGAAGTGGAAAATAACGGAGAGAGAGACTAGCAAAGAGCCTAGGGAAAAGCCCGATGGAAAAGGTGCCGGAAGCAGCTATCGAAAGCCTAGGCATAGACTTGGATACGGACTGTGGGAAAGAAGTTAGGATTTAAAGTGAAAGCAAGAAGAAACTTAGACTCTGATACGGACTGCAGGTTGAAAGTGAAAGTGAAACCTATAAGAAACTTAGACTTGGATACAGACTGTGGGGAGAGGCCAGGAGAAATGAGGGAGGAATATTGTTGGAAGAAAACTTAGGGAAACATACTGGGTAGAGAAAAATGTTAGGGAGGATGAAGCCGCGAGTGCAGGCCGAGGTGGAGACGTAAGCCAGCTTGGAATTCTTCAAGTCAGCCCGGGGAGCAAAAGGCGAAAATCTGGAACCAGAGGCAGAGACGTGGGCCGCCAGGTTGGAATTCGCCAGGTTAGTCCGGGGAACTTGGACTGAATGCCAGTGGTGGCGGAAACGTAAGCTACGCTGTGTGATTCGCGGAAGCCGCCGCGTGCAGAGAGCACGGGGCGTGAATAGATAGGGAACGCGGGGCTGGCGCGAGGCCGTGGTGCGGGCGCGAAGGGCGTGGAGACCGCGGAGTGTGCGTGCGAAGCCGAGCCGCGCAGAGCCGGGAGCCCGCCGCAGGGCGGGCACCGGGAAGCCGCGCAGATGAGAGAAGCGCGGGCTGAAGTGGCTCAGAGCCGGGAAGCCGCCGAGAAGCAGCCTCGGGGCGGGTGCCGGGAAGCCGCAGGGATAAGAGAAACAGAAGTTTAGAAGTAAAATGAGAGAAATAGGAATGCTGGTAGATAGAAGTAAAATAGGAGAGATAGGGATGCCCGGAGATAGAGAAATAGAGAAAAATAAGGCCTCCCCACAGCATGGCAATGAGAGAGCTTGGATTCGGTCTGCCTGATTAGTAAGACGATAAGCACCTGTGGGCGGCTGCAGGTCACCGAAGACAGGCACTTTATCAACACCAATAAGTCTCCCCACAAGACGGCAATGAGAGGGCTTGGATTCGGTTTGCCTGGTTGGTAGGGCTTGTAAGCACCTGCAGGCAGTTCTGGCAGAGCATGCGCTGCAGAGCACCGAACACAGGCACGCATCAGCGCCTAAAAACCTCCTCACAACATGGCGAAGAGAGGACCCGGATTCGGTTTGCCTGATTCATAGGACTTGTAAGAACCTGTGGGCAACTCTAGCAAGCAGAGCAGAGTGTGTGCCACGGGGCACCGAAGACAGGCGCGTATCAATGCCAAAAATAAAAAGAAAGGGGGATCTGTGGGGAGCAACTGGGAGCAACTCGGACTAGACTAAGTTACTGGAATTAAGACTTATTCTATACATCTGCTCTCCCACAATATGGCGCTGAGAAGGGAGAAACAGCTTCTACGCAGCTGCCTCCAGTTCAACTAATAAACTGTAGGACCTGCTCCTGATTGGAGGAGAGCAGCATACTCGGCGTGTGGGTAGCAGAGTTGGGATTGGTGGAAGAGGACCATAAAGGAGGAGAGAGACACCATGCACCAGGAACATCTAAGGGGAACACCTGAGGAACATCTGAGCAGCCCCCGAGAGAGCCGGCCGGCGGTGTGCCGCTCCCCTGCGGAAGTGGGGAATGTGGCAGGGGGAACCGCCCTTCCACGGAGGTGGAAGGGACGGCAGCCAACCTGGGAAGAACCAGCAACAAACCCGGGGAGGGCCGAGCAGACAAAAGAACAGCGCAGGGTCCTGTGTCGTTCCTCCACGAAGACGGGGAGCGACAAAATTGATCACTGGGACTAGTGAGATGGCATTGGTCCATGCCACCTTGATGGGATTGAATTGGAATCCCCTGTATGTTTCTAACTCTACCGTTTGAGGTAAGTCATCTTGAGCATGTCCCGACTTGCACATCTCTTCCCTCTCTTATTCCCACTCTTATATTTAACAGCGATCACTTTTCAGTTAAGTTTCAGCACTTAAGAAGAATTGTGTCATCAAAGAAGAAGGTACCTTTCTCTGAAGGGAGGAGAGAACTTCCACTTTGACCATGGCCTTGTCTAAATATGATCAGAGTCGGTGAACTCAGGGGGCTTCCATAGCCTTGGCAGCTCATGACAAGAGCCTAGGGTGATTACTGATGCCATAAACAGGAGTGTCAATTTGTTAAGTCAACAACAGGAGTCACTGTGCACTTACTCCTCATGTAGGATCTCTGTCCTTGGTGTGCTGTACATTGAGATTTAATGCTATAACTAGTACTCAAACAGTATTTTTCACTTTATGTTTCTGTGTGGGAGCAAACTGTTGAAATCTTTACTTAATGTATGCTAAACTGATCTTCTGTGTATAAAGAGAATCGAAAATGAATCTTGATGTGAATGGAAGGGGAGAGGGAGTGGGAAAGGGGAGGGTTGCGGGTGGGAGGGACATTATAGGGGGGAAGCCATTGTAATCTCATAAGCTGTACTTTGGAAATTTATATTAATTAAATAAAAGTTAAAAATAAATAAATAAATAAATTAGAAATATCAAAAAAAAGAAAAAAATAAAAAAATAGTCACACATTGGCCGACGCCGCAGCTCAATAGGCTAATCCTTAGCCTGTGGTGCCGGCACACCGGGTTCTAGTCCCAGTCGGGGCGCCGGACCTGGCATCGCACTAGCCATAGCGGCCACTCAGGGGGTGAACCAACGGAAAAGGAAGACCTTTCTTTTGGTCTCTCTCTCTCACTGTCTAACTCTGCCTGTCAAAAAACCAAAAACAAAAAAAATGGTCACACAAAAATTTATGTTTTAATTCCACTTTCCATGAACTTTTTGAAGTTCTCTTATATGTGCACAATATGAGATGTGGATAACATATATATATATATATATATATATATATTCTAGAATAGACTGTATAAAAAGATTTTATTCTGCAATTGAGTTATTTATTTCTTCTTAATAAATACATTTATTAATATACATAATGTGCTTAAACTGCACCTCTGTATTTTCTGTAAAAATTTTCAATATTGTTAACAATAAGCAGTGAAAGTATATATCCTAGAAATATGTTATAAAGAAAACATACTCCAAATGTAATTTGGGAAGTAACTTAATACTATATGTTGCTTTATATTGCATCATTTGCCATATTATTTTGAAAGCAACGTTATCCCCAAATTTTGGACCATTTTTACAAATTCACTTATGAAGAAATTTTTCTTTTTTAACTTTGATTCTGAGCCTTATGTAACCTTTCTCAGAAGATAAATGCCAGTTCCCTAATTTTTGAGAAGTCATTAGCGCTTGGTTTCTTGGTGTATTTTTTAAAGTAGGGCAATTAATATATGGATAGACTTCTAAATCATAATGCTAGAGTTTTTATTACTTTAAAGTAAAACATCAGCTTTTTATGGAGCACCGTTTATAAGCAATGAACTTGAAAAGATCAGGCAAATAAGTATTTGGTAGACATAATCTTTTCTCTCAAATACGTTTATCTGGGAAGTAAAGGGAAATTATAATAGAAAATATAAAAAAATACTGTTTAGTTGAAGAGAATTTTTAGTTCAAATATTCATAAACTCTCTATTTAACCTATATCACATACCAGATGCTGTGAAAAGCCCTGAAAGTATGCTATTGAACAAGTGAGGCAGGAGGAGAAGCTGTCATTCATGTAAGTTATCAAATAAATGAAAATTTTTGTAGCAATTCTAAGGAAACATTTTCAAGGAAGAGGTTAAAACTGAATTGAATTTTCAAGGACAGATAGAATTAAAATCAGTAAAAAGAGAAGAGAACTTTCCCACTCATAGAATATACTGAACAAAAATATTCCTTGGAAAGAACTCTACTAATGGTGGTTTGGGAGTAAGGAGAGGTTGGCCTACACTGAATGATTTGTGGAGAAATGGTGAAATTAAAAGATCAGAAAGATATAAAAGTAGGCAGGACCTAAATAGACATTTTTCAAAAGAGAAAATCCAAATGACCAACAGGCACCTAAAAAATGTTCAGGATCACTGGACGTCAGGGAAATGCAAATCAAAACCACAATGAGGTTTTACCTCACCCCGATTAGAATGGCTCACATACAGAAATCTACCAACAACAGATGCTGGCAAGGATGTGGGGAAAAAGGGACACTAACCCACTGTCGGTGGGAATGCAAACTGATAAAGCCACTATGAAAGTCAGTTTGGAGATTCCTCAGAAACCTGAATATAACCCTACCATAAAACCCAGCCATCCCACTCCTTGGAATTTACCCAAAGGAATTTAAATTGGCAAATAAAAGAGCTGTCTGCATCTCATGTTTATTGCAGCTCAATTCACAATAGCCAAGACATGGGATCAACCTAAATGCTCATCAACAGAAGAGAAGACTGGATAAAAAATTCTGGGATATGTACTCTATAGAATACTATACAGCAGTAAAAAAAAAATTTGCAGCAAAAGGGAGGAATCTGGAAAACATCATACTGAGTGAAATAAGCCAGTCCCAAAGGGACAGATATAGTATGTTCTCCCTGATTGGTGACAACTAACTGAGCACCTAAAGGAAACCTGTTGAAGTGAAATGGACACTATGAGAAACAATGACTTGTTTAGTCCTTGTCTGACTGTTGAGGAACAACTTACTACTTTATTCCTTTTAGTATTTTTTGGTTCTACTTAATACAGTTGGTTGAACTCTTTAATTAACACTCAGTTATTCTTAGGTGTTTAAACTTAACTGAAAAGTGATCCCTGTTAAATATAGGAGTGGGAATAAGAGGGAGGAGATGTACAGTTCGGCACATGCTCAATCGGACTTACCCTTAATGCTAGAGTTAGAAACGTGCCAGGGGATTCCAACTCAATCCCATCAAGGTGGCATGTACCAATGCCATCTCACTAGTCAAAGTGATCAGTTTCAGTTCATAATTGATCATAATGATAGGATTAAGTGTCAAAGGGATCACATAAACAAGACTAGTGTCTGTTAATACCAACTGATAGAATTAAAAAGGACAGAACAATCCAACATGGGAAGCAGGATACACAGCAGACTCATAGAATGGCAGATGTCCTAAACAGCACTCTGGCCTCAGAATCATCCCTTAAGGCATTCGGATCTGGCTAAAAAGCCCATGAGAGCATTTCAGGCATGGAAAGCCAAGACATTGTGGCAAAAAAAAAAAAAAAAAAAAAAAAAACCACCCTAAATGAAAAATCTCTGTGAGTGAGACCCCAATGGAAAGAATGAGCCATCAAAGAAGGAGGTACCTTTCTCTGAAGGGAGGAGAGAACTTCCAATTTGACTACTGCCTTGACTAAATAAGATCAGAGTTGGTGAACTCAAGAGGCTTCCATAGCCTTGGCAACTCATGACAAGAGCCTCGGTTGATTACTGATGTCATAAATCAAAATGTCAATTGTTAAGTCAATGTGTACTTAGGATCTCTGTCTTTAATGTGTTGTGCTATGTGAATTAACGGTATAACTCGTACTCAAACAGTACTTCATACTTTGTGTTTCTGTGTGGGTTCAAACTGTTGAAATCTTTGCTTAGTATATACTAAATTGATCTTCTGTATATAAAGACAATTGAAAATGAATCTTGATGAAGAATGGGATGGGAAATGGAGTGGCAGATGGGATGGTTGTGGGTGGGAGGGAGGTTATAGGGGAAAAGCTGTTATAATCCAAAAGTTGTATTTTGTAAATTTATATTTATTAAATATAAGTTAAAAAAAATCAGGCAGGGCTGGATACTGTGGGCCTTGACTGTTAGACTGCAGAAGTGGATTTTAGGAGACAGAGAGCCAGAGTAGAATTTTTGTGTCTCTTGCTCTTAAATCATATGCAGCATAAATTCCTATCACACTTTCTTGAGCTAATGTTTCTTCTCATTAATACCTCAATAATGCAGAAGAGGCTGGCAGGCAGCTCAATAATTTTGCAAGTGACAAAGCTGGTCTGGGTGGATATATTGTGGCTGGAAAAAGAAAAACTTGTTCTTTCTAGATGATTTTCTAAGAGATTTGATTAGCTTAGAAAAATGAGCCAAAATTATTCATGAGATGGGTAGTTTTGGATATTAAATGTGTATTAAATGCATCAGTGTTTCAAACTGATGAAGCAGAATATGTCTGTTAACATATATGTATGCATGGCTATAATTATTTAATAGTATTAAGTTATAAAACTGACATTTTCTGTGGATTATATGTTTGTGTCTTTCCAAAATTCACATATTGAAGTTTTAATCCCTAGCGTGTGAGCATTTGTAGATTTGGATTTGGGAAGTAAATAGGTCTAAGTTGATCAAGAGGTTAGAGTCTCCATAATTGTGGAGAGAGAAAACACTGTTTTTTCTTCCACGCATTGCAAAGTTCATGGCTGATACCCCAATAAGGACAAATTAGCAAGAGGAAAACATAAAACAAAATCATCATAGAAAATCTTACATGACGTGGGGGCCTTCAGCAATGAAGAACTAAAGAAAAAGAAATGGCTCTGCTTTTTTATGTTTAGGTTTGTAAGAGTAGACAGTCATACAGAGTATGGACCAAAGGAAGTATGGTTGAACATAAACTTCGGGGGTTACTAATAGAAATCTTTACTTCACAATCTTAAGGCAGTTCTGACTCTGGATTGCTCTGGCATCCTTTGGCATTCCTTTGGATTTTGTGTTTGCCTGCTATTGTTTGCTTCTTCCTCTCACATTCCTCATGATTTGAGGGTATCAGTCTAAGATGATATTGGTTTCTTACCTCTGAAGTTCTTCCCATTAGCCACCTGAAGCTATTGGGCAAACAGCCAACTATTGCAATATTTCTATGAGAACCTCCTTTCCTAAGACCTATGCCACGGTTCTTTCAGATATGAAATTATAGGTCTTAGCCCTTTAGATTTAACAAAATGATTGTACAGTGTCATAGTGTACCACACTCTGTGCTTCCTGAGTTCATGCCAAGTTCCTAAAAGTGTCCAGAAGGATATCTGGCAGAATGCTAATTCCTCCATGTTTGACACTAACACAGAGGGACACATAACAGAAAGGAGTCTAAAGATACCAGTATAAATCTCATAGTATTCTTGGATGAAGGTGAGTCACTCCAATAAGTGTGCAATGTATGTTCCAGTAATGCTTCTGTGTTGGATTATTCCAATGTCCTATAGATTTATATGTAAACCTGTAAACAATATTCTTACACAAAAACAATAGATATTTATATAGGCAAACTGACATACAAATTTACTTCTTCTACACAAAGAAGCAATTCCCAGATGGCTAATATCTTTAAGCATAGTGTTTGCTTCCATCTCTGCGATTGTGTTTGCCTTCCTTTTCCACGTCTGTGTTATGTTAGGTCTCAGCTGTTGACAGTTATATTGATTCATCAGTTCCATATTTTAACAACAAATGTACTATTGTTTTCCTCATGGGTTCGCCAGCCTAAACACATGACCTTTTCCTAACAAAATGTCATTCAGAAAAGATCAGAGTGGTCTTAAATGCTACATGTAAAGCACCCTTCAATAGATTAGCAGTCAATTAAGGGTATCAGCACTATTTTTTGGATTGACTGAACTCTGGAATAGGTGATTGTTTTCCCTCATTTTATTATAAAAGTTTTGCTCATTATATATAAAATATATGTATATAAATACACACACAGAGAAAAGAGAAATAGATAGGGGTGTGTATACTAGGGAACAAACATATTTAATCCCAACACTTACACTTATTATGTAAGAAATGTAGTTTAAGGAATATGTTTTCCTGACTTTTGTTACTTGAATGCCCAAAGTATACATAATGATAACTTAATCTCTCATTCAAAATATGGTAACATAATCTTCAAACATAAGTAGAACAAAAGGCATTTGGATCTGTTTATAAAATCAAACCACAGACCTTTTTAAAATTTTTTCTATGATGTAATTCACACAAATTTGCCACCTAAGCATTTTGAGGGAGTCACTTTTCCAGATTCAAACTTATATAGTGATAATTCTATACACCTTTCTAATAAGAGACGTTCTATGCCCACCTCCAACCATGTCAACCTTAATTTGTAAAATATGCCTCTCAGTATATGTAGAATTTTTATTTTTTCTCTTTCGTATCATTTGTCCAGTAGATTTTCAAATCTGCCTAACGATTCCTGTTCCTTTAGCTTTTTTTTTTTTTTCTGCGAGGTGTTTGGAGTACTGAAGTTTTCCAACATTAATTCATACACCTTGAGCATGACCTTAATTTTTTCCCCTTTATACAAATAAGATATAGGGAAGTTTTCATATTAAGACAGATGTTTTTCTCTGCTTGGCCACATTAAATTGATTCTAGCTGACTAAGGATAACCTATGCTACTTATTTATATTTTTGAGTACATTCAAAAATATTCTTAGTTTTGTGCAGTGTGTCACAATTAAGATTGTTATACTGTATTCTTTTTAGTCACCTCCAAATGCAATGACCTTGTATTTATTTTAGAAGTGAAACTGGATATAGCAAGATCACTTTCCATCTAATAGTTATGACAGGATAAAACAGCAGTTTAAAGGTCAAAGATTACAGGACCTATTAAACATAACTAAAGATTCCACCTCTATCTCTGACCTTGACCTAACTTCATACCAGATGCTAATAAAAAAAATGGCTTTCCTGGTGGTTGCTTTTTCTTTTCAGAAACTGAGATATTACAGAAAAATAGCATTAATGGAGAAGGCAAACAATAAATTATCAATGGCCATTTGTTTAATTGGTTTTACACTTAGAAATGGGTACACAACTGAGTAACACTTAGGCCTCCTATCAAAAAGTCAACTCACTAATGTTTAATGACTGTACACTCTGCCTAAGAGAAAACCACATCTGAAAATTCTAATCACTGCTGATTTTGAGACTTTATACAGTGTAAACGTAGTTCAGGACTGTTGGTAACACACAATTAGGTTTCAGTGTACTTAACTATGTTCTTTGTTATTTTGTCTAAACATTGAGAATGATTTTTGGAACTAAGGAAATTCTAAAATTAAACAACAAATTTTTATAATAGTTAAAGATTTTAACTATTAGTTAAATTTTTCTTGAAATGTTTGCTTTTTTTTTTTTTTTGGTTTGTTCAAGAGTAATAAGGAATCATAAAAGTAAGGGTATGATTCAGTGCCCCCTATTCCCCAAAGATTTTTATTTCTATTTGAGGAAACCTCTGCCATTTTTATTCTTGGAGCATGTTGCTAACCTTATCAGATACACTATGTTCTGAGAATTGTTTTGTGTTGTTTCTGTTTCTAAAGATGTTCAGGAAGCACTTGAAGCTAAATAACAATGCTGTATAAAAAATAGGTGTATTTACATATATGCCACTATTCTGTACTCACTGGATTTGTTCTCACTGTTTTCACCAGGCTAGTCACATTTCTACATTTGAGTAATGGGCTATACTTTTTTTTTAATCTCCAGCCTAGGTACTTGTTTTGTTATCCCCATCTATGGGAACCAAAAAGCAACTTCTATTAGGTAGTTTGTCAGATAATATTTGAATTACAGTGTTGTTTCCAAGTTTAACTCTCCATACTTTAAGTTTCAAAAAGCATAAATAAATCATTATGAAAGACGTTTACCTTCCACCTGGAAGCCGATCAAATGATGACAGAAATATTTGAGGGGCTGGCACTGTGGTGTGGCTCCAGGGCAGGCATCCCATATAGGCACCGGTTTGAATCCTGGCTGCTCAATTTTCAAATTTTTTTTTGACAGGCAGAGTTAGACAGAGAGAGAGAGAGAGAGAGAGAGAGAGAGAAAGGTCTTCCTTCCGTTGGTTCACCCCCCAGATGGCCGCTATGGTCGGAACTGTGCAGATCCAAAGCCAGGAGCCAGGCGTTTCCTCCTGGTGCCCCAAGCAGTTGCAGGGCCCAAGCACTTGGGCCATCCTCCACTGCCTTCCCAGACCACAGCAGAGAGCTGGGCTGGAAGAGGAGCAACCGGGACAGAATCCAGCACCCCGACTGGGACTAGAACCCGGAGTGCCAGCACCGCAGGTGGAGGATTAGCCAATGCAGCTCTCTGCCATGAACTGGGAAAGCAGTAGAAAATAACCCGAGTTCTTGGGCCCCTCTACCTGCCTGGGAGACCCAGAAAAAACTCCTGGCTCCTGGCTTCAGATCAGCTCAGTCTAGCTGTTGTGACCATTTTGGGGACTGATCCAGTAAATGGAAGATATCTCTCTCTCTCTCTTTCTCTCTGCCTCTGCCTCTCTGTAACTCTGCCTTTCAAATAAGTAAATAAACCTTAAGAAAATGAAATATCTGAAAGTAAGTTTGGATAATAACCATTGATGCAGACCCCCTTATGAAGTGCTCATGAAGGAATAGAATACCTAAGAAATTTGAAACATTTTTGTAATATTTCAATTTTATATTGATATTTAAATATATGCTAAGTTGTTTATGACATCTGCTGTGTAATATCAGTTGGGAGAACAGTTGATCAGATTGCTAAGGGCATCAGCTTTATTTCATTAAATTTAATGTTCACTTTTCAATCACAATGGAAATACCCTGAATCTTGTTGAGAGATTCTGGCGTCCTTTGTGGTTCAGGTGAAGGCATCTGCCTTTTCAATTTCTAGCAAAGTTCAGGGTAGCTGTGGTAACATTATAGACCAGATAATACATGATTATTGATTTTTGTCAGTTAAATATGGAATTGTATTGAATCTGTTAAAAACCAATTAAAATTAGGATAAAAAATTTTATCATCACCCAATATATATATTTTCTGAATTCCACTAATATCAATAACTCTGTTTTTGATACAAAGATGATTAAAATATGGTCTCTGTTCTTCAAGAGCTCTGGTTATACTGATGAAGGCAAACAAACAAAGAGATGGTGCTGTGCAATCCCAAGATAAATGAAAGCACATGTTCTAAGACTCTGTAGATAATAAGATGGACCAGACAATGAGGGCTGAACTGGACAGGTGAAGGTGGATCTTTGAAAAACTTCCTAGAAGTGACTAGCCAAAGAGAAAGGAGAGGAGACAAGAAATCACACTGAGAGAAAACTAGCTATATGAAAGCACAGGGGAGTGTCTGGGAATCTGCAGTAGATCACTGTGACAAGAGTGAAGTTATGGCTTTTGATGAGGAGATTTGCGAAGTCAAAGAGTGCTGCTGACAGGAGAGACAGGGGCAACATCGTAAATAACTTCTTATGACTCCTATGATTGGTTTGATTTAATATTTGAGGCTGCAAAAAAACTTAGAGCATGGGGTACCATAATTTTACTTATTGGTGGATGTCTGAAGACTGGGGTGGAAAGGAGTTAAATTGAGGGGGTTTATTGTTTAAATTTGTGTTTTATAGTAATTGGTACAAGAAAAATTTGAGAAAAGTGTACTTTTTTTTCCACTGGGATGAAGAAGTGCTATATCATACTATTCAAGATCAAAGTAAAATAAGTAATTTAGAAGGGCTTATACAGCTTTATAAATAAAAGAGCAAAATCAAAGCCCGAGGACTAATGGGTCAGTCTAATATTAACTGTTGCTTACAAAATATGACAGGATGATAATATCTAGTTATGCATAGTTATGATCACAGAAATATAATTTGGTTTCAGCACCACCTTGCAGGGAAAATACCTGACCTCACGGTTATTAAGGATCACAATCAAGAACTACACAAAAGACAAGCATGCTTGTTAAGAATTTCAGGTCCTCTTCTATGTTGTAGATACATGATGATAGAGGTAGCCAAAAACGGGACCTAATATATCCTGGGGTAAAGTGATACTGTAAGACTGCCTGGAGCTACACATTGGACAAGGAATAGGAGCCTGGGTATGAGAAAGAGAGAGGGAAAAAGATTCTTTTCAATTGTTGCCGTTGTGTTTGATGGGTTGTTTTCTGATAAATATGTACTTTCAAGTCTGCTAATCTCTTCAATATTTGGTATTCGGTTGGGAAAGTGGAAACGGCTACTGTTTAATTTCTCTTTTGCCTGGAAGCTTTGAATTCATCCAGTGGAGCCACATGTAGCCACTCAAGTAATACTAAACTCAGCAGGTTCTAAGGAAAACAGTTGTTATGTGTGGTAGACACGGGTTAGATGAGTCTTGTCTGGTCACGGATAGTTGCAGGCATCCAGGACACAGAAGTACAATATCTGGATACTGACTTCAAGGCAGTCTCTATAAACATTTAAGCAGTAGCCTCCCAGAGACATTTTTCTTGACTTTACTTTCCTTTTTTTTATTTGACAAGTATAGATATAGATAATGAGAGAGAGAGAGAGAGACAGAGAGAAAGGTCTTCCTTCCATTGGTTCACCCCCCAAATGGCCACCACAGCCAGCACTGTGCTGATCTGAAGCCAGGAGTCAGGTGCTTCTTCCTGGTCTCCCATGCGGGTGCAGGAGCCCAAGTACTTGGGCCATCCTCCACTGCCCTCCTGGGCCACAGCAGAGAGCTAGACTGGAAGAGGAGCAACCAGGACTAGAATCTGGCACCCATATGGGATGCTGGTGCTGCAGGGGAAGGAGTAACCAAGTGAGCCACGGCGCTGGCCCCGACTTTACTTTCTTACCTAAAAGAGAAAGACCCAATAAAGATAATTCCAAGTGTCTCAGAAGGTGAAAATTTTGGAGCAGACCATTCTGAGGACTTTATTCTGTTTTTGGAGAATTGGGTATTACACTCCCAAATCTCATCTGCAATGAAATTGAACTTTTCTCCTTACAAACTTCCCTAACCTGTACTGGTGCCTCAGGCTCTACTGTCCACAGAACCCAGGGGCACAGTAGCAGCAACCTCTTACTTGCACATAATGGAAACCTCAGTGCTATACCACTCTTAACCTCTATGGTATGGAAGGACACCTACAAACATACTCCAGTACACCCAGATGATTTTTTTTAACCTCTGTCACTAGTGCTTAATGAAATGTGAAGATGGAAGGCTATTGACTCATTGTAGCAGACACATGATTTTAGAACTAGCTAGAGAAAATCTGGCATGAGTCATAGAAGTGATGCACAAGAGAAATCATTAAGCTTTGAACATTTACTTCTTTTCCTGAACAGTCTGTTGACGGAAAAATGTGTGCTCTTAATTATTGGGGCATTCTCTAGCTTGCCAGTAACCTATAGAGGTGTTTTCTTCCGCATCAAAAGAAGTTAGAGCAAGAAACAGTTATGACATGTGTGGAACAGTTATGCCTGCCAATTTGTTGCAAAATTGGTATTATGCTTGATTAATATGTTAGAATTAATATGTTAGAATTCAGTCTTCTCTAGGAATTGTATAAAATGATGTGCTGCCTTCAGGGAACACTGTTATACTTCAGAAGCATAAAGGCTAGAGTTATGGGAAACATTAAAATTAGACAATATTACAACTGGAAACAACCAAAACTTCTACTGAAGGACTTAGGGATTCTCCGTTTCTGTGTAAGTTGATTTCTGTTTCCATTTCTTAAAACCAAGGGATTAGATTAGTTGGGATACATTTGTCTTTCTATTATATATTTATCATATAGGAATACAGTAAAAATTTTCATCCTGTAAGTTAAATGCTTTAGTTTTCTTCTCTGTACCAACATGAAATACCTAGAATATTCTCATTAGCATGATTTCAAATGGAATCCATCAAAACTCGGCAGGAAGTTGTTTCACATTATTTCCTTTGGTTAGCAATACCATGGTGGACTGTGGAATATTTACCCATGTAATTTTATTCTGATTCTAGAAAATTGAAAGTAGTTCATCAGAAATAGGAATTATGCCTGAGTAATTATTTTCCTAGTTATGTCAACTGATAGAGTCAAAAGCCAGAAGTTTATGTATGTAAGAAAAAAACACTGGAGAAAAATTTTAAAAATGATTCAAATACTCTTATTACTGTGTTTGCAATAGATTTCCAAATCAGTCTATAATTCAATTCAAGTATCTGGGTGAAAGAAGATAATCTGAGCCTTGAAAGAAAAACTGCCTCTCTCACTCCCTTGCTTTCTCTGTCATACACATGAACATGCACATGTACACACAACACAGCTTCAAAGGGAATTTGAGTGGAGAGTTGATTGTCAGACACATGACATCTAGGAATTTAACATTTCTAATTATTGGTAGAAGAGTATTTGGCATGATTCTGCTGATCTAAGATTGTTTGCTTCTCTTAAGTATTATTACAGTATTTAAATTTTCTGTGAAGTTGTACATGAGATCAGGGGGTCTGCACATTATAAAACTGGAATTTGTATAAGCTTATGTGGAGTTGGAAATCAAAGCAAGATAGTCTCTCAGAGGAGTAACTGGCACAGAAGTCTTAATACTAAAAATACAATGATACACTTCATAGGATAAGAGCCTTAAGGTGGGAGTTAGGCTTCTAAAAATAAGTACTCAATACACCGTGCCTTTTACAGAGCCTACATAGCCGAGGATTTTCTTGGCTTATCTTGTTAGACCTCATAATCAATATAGCAAGTACCACCATTACTTGTAATGAAAGGCTTTATTTGTTTGTGTGCTATTTAAGATGTCTTTAGTATTAATAACATGCATTGTTCCTAATTTGTGTAGTTATTTCTTAGCTTGTATAGGATTTTAAAGCCATTTTTCTTTTTTTTTTTATTTGTTATACAAGTTTCATATATTTCGTATATACAGATTGAGGGACAAAGTGGGGCTTCCCCTCTGTTCTGCCCACATTCCAACCCTCCCCCCATCCCTCGGATTCCCATTGTTAATTTTTACAATGATATATTAGCAGTTTACTTAGTGATCATATAGTTAGCCCTACTCTAAAGAGTTGAGTTCAGCAGATAGTATGAACAGGAAGAAAACAAACATTAAAAAGCAAAACTAAACAAAAGATTGTTCCTCAATGGAAAAGACAAGGGCTGTAAATAATCATCAGTTTTCCAAATGTCTATTCCACTCAAATACATTGCATTTCAGGCATTCTATTAGATGCATTGGATCAGGGAAAACATGTGATATTTATCTTTTTGGGACTGGCTTATTTCTCTAAATATAATAGTTTCCAGTTATGACCATCTTGTTGCAAAATACAGGATTTCAGTGTTTGTTTTTTTTTTTTTAACAGCTGAGTAGCACTCCATAGTGTATATATACCATAATTTCTTTATCCAGTCACTAGTTGATGTACATCTGGGTTGACTCCGTATCTTAACTGTTGTGAACTGTGCTTCTATGAACATGGGAGTACAGATATCTCTTCCATGTACTTATATCTTTTGGTTTGGGTAAATTCCCAGGAGTAGAATGGCTGGATCATATGGTTGGTCTGTATCTTCAGGTTTCTGAGGTATTTCCATATGTTTTCCACAGTGGTTGCACCAGGTTACATTCCCACCAGCAGTGGATCAGAGTACCTCCTCCCCCCCCCCCATACACACATCCTCACCAGTATTTGTTGTTTGTTGACATCTATGTATATAAACCTCCTTGTGGTTTTGATTTGCATTTCCTTGATGGCTAGTGAAACTGAGCATTTTCCCAAGTGTCTGCTGCCCATTTGAATTTTCTCTCTTGAAAAATGCCTATTCAAGTACTTTTCTCATTTCTTTATTGGATTTTTTGTTTTGTTGTTGTTGAATTTCTTGAGCTTCTTATATATTCTGGATGTTAACCTTTTATCATCAGTTGTACAGTTTGCAAATAATTTCTCCCATTCTGTCAGCTGCCTCTTCATTTTGCTGAGTGGTTTTTTTGTTGTTGTTGTTGTTTGTTTTTTTTTGTTTTTTTTTGTTTTTGCAGTGTAGAAGCTTCTCACCTTGATGTAATCTCATTTGTCAATTTTGGCTTTGATTTCTTGTGCTATGGAGGCTTTTTCAAAAAGCCTTTCCTGTGCTAATGTCCTGTAGAGTTCCCTCCTTTTTCTCTAATAATTTCATGGTATCAGGTAATAGATTTGGTCCTTGATCCATTTTGAGTGGATTATTTTGTAGAGTGTAAAGTAGGGAACTAATTGCATACTTCTGCAAGTGGAGATCCAGGTTTTCCTGCACCATTTGTTAAAGAGACTGTCTCTGCTCCACAGACTGACTTTTAGCTTCTTTACCAAATATGAGTTGGCTGTAGATGCATGAATTAATTTCTGGAGTCTCTATTCTATTCCATTGGTCTATAAGTATGTTTTTGTTCCAGTACCAAGCTTTTTTGATTGTAATTGCCCTGTAGTATGTCTTGAAATCAGGTATTATGATGCCTCCAGCTTTGTTTTTGTTGTATTAGATTGCTTTAGCCATTCTGGTCTCTTGTCTTTCCATATGAATTTCAGCGTGGTTTTCTCTAGATCTGCGAAGAATGTCATTGATATTTTGATTGGGACTGCAGTGAATGTGTAAATTGCTTTTGGTAATGACATTTTGATTATGTTAATTCTTCCAATCCATGAACATGGAAGAATTTCAATTTTTAAATATATTCTTCAATTTCTTTCTTTAGTGTTTTGTAATTTTCATTGAAGAAATCTTTGACATCCTTAGTTAAATTTATTCCAAAGTATTTGATTCTTTTTGGAACTATGGTGAATGGTACTGATATTACAAGTTGTTTCTCAGCCATGGCATTGTCTGTGTATACAAAGGTTATTGGTTTTTCTGTGTTGATTTTATATCTTCCCACTTTACCAAACTCATTTTATGAGTTCCAATAATCTCTCAGTGTAGTTTTTTGGATCTCTTATATATAGGATCATGTCATCTGCAAATGAAGATAATTTGACTTCCTCTTTTCTAATTTGTATCCATTTGATTTCTTTTTCGTATCTAATGGCTCTAGCTAGAACTTTCAGGACTATATTGAATAGCAGTGGTGACAGTGGATATCGTTTTCTTATTCTGGATTTTATGTGTAATCTTTTCAGCTTTTCTCCATTCAGTAGGATACTTGCCATTGTTTTGTGATATATTGCCTTGTTTGTGTTGAGGAATGTTCCTTCTATACCCATTTTCCTTAAGGTTTTCATCATGAAAGGATGTTGTATTTTATCAAATGCTTTCTCTGAGTCTATTGAGATAATCATATGATTTTTGACTTCTGTCTGTTAATGTGGTATATCACATTGATTGATTTGTGAATGTTGAACCAAACTTTCATTCTGCGGATAAGTCTCACTTGATAAGGGTGGCTGATCTTTCTGATGTGTTGTTGGATTCAATGAGCTAATATTTTGTTGAAGATTTTTGCATCTTTGTCCATCAGGGATATTGCTCTATAGTTCTTTTTCTCTGTTGCATCTTTTCCAGGTTTAGGTATTAAGATGATGCAGGCTTCATAGAAGGAGTTAGGGAGGATTCCCTCCTTTTCAATTGTTTTGAATAACTTGAGAAGATATATAATTAGTTCTTCTTTATATGTCTGGTTGAATTCAGCAGTGAAGCCTTCTGGTCCTGGGCTTTTTTTATTGGGAGGACCATTATTATTGATTCAGTCTCCATCTTGGTTATTAGTCTGTTTAGGTTTTCTATATCTTCATGACTTAATTTTGGTAGATTGTTTCTTTCTAGGAATCTGTCCATTTTTTCCAGGTTTCCTAGTTGGTTGTCATACAGCTCTTAGTAATAACTTCTGATGGTTCTTTTTATTTCTGTGGTATCTGTTGATACATTTCCTATTTCATCTCTGATTTTATTGATTTGGGTCTTTTCCTTCTTTTTTGGTGTATCAATTATTAAAAAAAAAAACCTGTGAAGCCATTTTTCTAAAGTAATGCAACATTTTTAATTCATGTCATTCATTTAAACGTTATTAAAAGTTATTGAAATAACTTTAGCAAGGAGAATTTTTTGGTATAATATGATTAGCTACTATTCTCATAACATTGTATTCATCTATCATGGATAACTCAATGGCAACTATCAAGCAATACAGATCATAATGGATAGCTGTACCATTTTACACAGATGTGTTGTAATAATAATTTGACTTACACTGTTACTTTCAAAATGGAAATGGTTTAACCAGATCATGGTTGATTTTTTTTCCTCTTAAATATCTATATGTAAGCAGAGTACAGAATATAGATTATAAAGGCACAGCTTAAAATATTCAATATCTGCAATCAATAGGTCATAGATCTGGTAGAGAGATACTGGAGCAAATGGATGAAACTCGGAGCTTTATTCTCATCAATAAAATGAGTACAATGAAGACTGTTGTGGCCACCACAGAGGTGCAGTGATAATCACCATGTCTAATATGATTCTTACTCTAGAAAGATGTATTTAAGCCATAATTAGGGTTTTTGTTGTTGATGGTGTTATCATTATTTTGATTGTAAAATGATTATTTAATGAAAATAATAATTGCAACCTAGTAGGGGCGTGAGTCTGTATATTTTTGTTTGTTTTACAATTCTTTGACAAAACAGATAAAATTTGGTCAAGTAATTTAATATTACCATGATTTTAAGATGTATTATTCTCTGGATATTAGATTAAAATAAATTTGAATAGCCTGAGTTATTTATTTATTTGGTTTTTAATTTTATGTTTTGGTCTCATAATCTTAGTGATTCTGAAATTCAGTATGGCCATAAAAAAGATAAAAGTTTCCCAGACCCTTCACAATTCCAGCTCTCTGTGCATCTATGGATGAAAGTCAGTCTACTATTAAAAATGATTAAAGGGCAATATTTTATTTTGTTTCACTGTGCCTTCTTACCTCTGCATCAGCAGGAGCCCAATCCCACTAGAAAATTTATGTGTAAAAAGAACAAAAAAGTAGAGGAGTTTAATGCACATCATCAAATTATATGGAAAGGTACTGTTAAGGGCAAATTCTGCCATTACTTAGGTGATAGTTCAGAGTCTGTCACAGATGAGAGCATGATTTTTGAGATAATAGACAAGCTCTTTCTAACCTCAACATTAGCAATATATTGCCAATAAAATTTTTATGAGCAAACGTATTCTTTTTATGGTTTAAAAATTTCTGCCTTGTAAATAAGCATATTTCTGAACACTAGAGTTTAATAAACATTTTCATGATTTATGTATTTGTAAAGAGGCTACAATTTACCAGGTAGCAGAAAGTGCTATAAAAACATTTGTTAAATTAAAACATATATATAAAGCATTAATTTCAATCGCACATTTATAGAACTATTGTAGAGAGGAAACAGAAAGCTTATTATATGTTAGCCCTTTTATCTATAATATCTTTATATTTTGGCCTTTTTTGTAAAGTCTCTCAAATAAACTTCATAAAAAGTTCAAATTCTTTCCACTTTGTACCATTTATTATATAAGTTGTCGTATATGTAAATTGCCTAGAAAGAAATAAAATCATTTTCTCTTTCATATGGTGAAACACATATTTGTACTATTTTGTGGGTACCCTAAAGAAAAATTCATATTTTTTAATATTTTGGTCTAATAATTGACAATAAACACCCAAGGAACACATATGTGATGAAAATACAATCTTTTTTAAAAATTACTATTAATAGTAGTTGTGTCTGTTTATCACAGTATTACTTATTTATAACTATTTATAAATATAATAAGTTGTACTTATTTATAACTAGCATTACACTACATATGTACTGAGCATGCCATGGTAATCAATATTTCTCCTTTGATTGAAGGCCGGGAGCTGCTTTCTTCTAATTCTTCACAAAATATGTGACAGGTTATTAAAGTATGGTCAACCTTGCATACCATTGGAAACTTATTCCTTCTACCTAACTCTGATTTGATATCTGTTATGCAAACTCTCTCTCTCTTTTTTTTTTTTTTTTTTTTTTTTTGACAGGCAGAGTGGACAGTGAGAGACAGAGAGACAGAGAGAAAGGTCTTGCTTTTGCCGTTGATTCACCCTCCAATGGCCGCTGCGGCCGGCAAACCGCGCCTATCCGAAGGCAGGAGCCAGGTGTTTATCCTGGTCTCCCATAGGGTGCAGAGCCCAAGCACTTGGACCATCCTCCACTGCACTCTCTGGCCACAGCAGAGAGCTGGCCTGGAAGAGGGGCAACCGGGACAGAATGCAGTGCCCCGACCCGGACTAGAACCCGGTGTGCCGGCGCCGCTAGGTGGAGGATTAGCCTAGTGAGCCGCGGCACCGGCCGCAAACTCTCTTTATCCCTAACTATCCCTGCCAGCCTCCAGGTTATATTCAACTATTCTGCATTTTTTATGTATCAGGGAGTTGCTCTCTTTAAGAATAGAAGTTTGAGCCTAGGCAAAGAAATGGTTTTGGGTTTCTTTCACTTTAATTTCACTTTGGCTTCAGTAGCTTTTCATACTCCAGATGTTCTCAAACCTCAAATTAGAGAACTATTAAAAAAGTTGATCTAGTAATTTGAGGATCATCAGTGGCAACTTGCTTGGCTAAAACCCATAAAATTGATTTAAACATATACATTAAAATAATAGCACTTGGGAAATATTGCATGGTTGTTTATTTTCCTTTGTCCACGTGTTGAGTGAAAGCATATGGCAGTGTTTCAGATTGAACCTGTCTTCCTGTGCCAGCTGTACCTTGCATACTCTGGAGGATTGACCCTCAGGCAAAGATTTCCTTCCAGAGGACTGTTCCTATTAAATAACAGCATAAGGTGCTCCATCCTAGGCTCTCAAGATTGAGGAAAGGAGGGAAAACCCATTGAGAATTCTTGGCTAACAGGAAAACACAAAATTGAAGTACAACTGAATGGCCAAATTATCTTGATTGATCTCAACTCTCTAGGGAATTTTCCCTCAGGGATTCTCTGAAGAAACCCTAGATAATTTTCCTCTACATTTTCTTAAGGTGTAGTAAATGTTCCCTTTTGCTGGCTCAGATTACACACAATTTAAAAAATTTCTATGCTATGGTTATATTTTCAAATGCTTGAAAATTCTATTTTATAATTGTTAATGACTTTTACTCCTATAAATTGGTTATGAAATATATGATCTTTGAGTGGAGAGAATTTATACTGTGGTTCAGAAAAACCTATAATTGAATTCCAGTATTGCCTCCAGCATGACCTTGACCAGAATTCTTAATTTCCCTAAGCTTTGGATTCCCTGCCTGTAATAATAACATTAGGTTAGGTTTTGAGACATTAAGACAAGCTATGAGGGGTGAGTGTTTGGCTCAGCAAATAAGATGTTGCTTGGACTGCTCATATCTCATATCGGAGTGCTAGGTTTTAGTCTTGGCTCTGCTCCCAATTCAAGCTTCCTCCTAATGTGACCTTGGCCAGCAGCAAGTGATGGCTGAAGTACTTGGGTCCCTGCCACCCATATGGGAGACAAGAATTGAGTTCCTGGCTTCCAGCTCCAGTCTGGCCTGACCCTAGTTGTTATAGGCATTTGGGAAGTGAACCAGCACATGAGAAATTTGTGTATGTGTTATGTGCATATGTATGTGTGTGTGCCTTTCCACATTTATTTTTTTTTAAATACTCAGTGTTCTGTTTTTTTTTCTTTTCGACTTTTATTTAATAAATATAAATTTACAAAGTACAACTTTTGAATTATATCAGCTTTTTCCCCTTATAACCTTCCTCCCACCCACAACCATCCCATCTCCCACTCCATCTCCCATCCTATTCTTCATCATGATTCATTTTCAATTATCTTTATGTACAGAAGATCAACTTAGTATATACTAAGTAAAGATTTCAACAGACTACACCCACAAAGACACATAAAGTATAGAGTACTGTTTGAGTAGTAGTTTTACCATTAATTCTCATAGTACAACACATTAAGGGCAGGTGCACAGTGACTCCCACTGTTGATTTAACAATTAACATGCTTATTTATGAGGTCAGTAATCACCCGAGGCTCTTGTCATGAGCTGCCAAGGTTATGGAAGCCTCTTGAGTTCACCAACTCCAATCTTATTTAGACAAGGTCATATTCAAACTAAATTAAATAAATAAGAAATTTTTTTAAAGAGTAGTGAGGTTATGGAATGGAATTTGCAAGGAGTATGCTCAGTGTATACTAATTTCTTCCATTGTGCCTCTTTATTTACGCATATACAGATTCACTTATATAAATATACATATTAATGGTCATATGTAGGCATATGTAAATATTTTTGCTTATATTTACTTATACAAAGAGACAGCATGAACATATTTTGATTTGCTTAAAATCTTCTTATAATTGAAAAATCACTCTTAAAATGTTAAAATAATGTCTAACTCGTGGCCTGTCTCATAAGTGGTATTAAGTAGTATTCTTTGTATGAAAAAGTTGGTTTAATGGACAAGCCATACTTTAATGCAATGTATTGATTTGTATAATTTTTATTTTAAAATAGTGGAACAATATTAAAGAAAATATAATGGAAAATCCATGATATTAAGCATCATTACATTTTAATTTATAATTTTAGTTATTGCAAACTTTGCATTTTATCATCATTAGTGAAACAGGGAAAAGTACATGGAGAACTCAAGGAATTAATTGACCAGGGAACATAATGAGGACAAACTTTCAAAATGACCTATCATCACTGTCTATGGCAACAATCCTATATCTACATTATACTGTTAAAAAATTGAACTTGCTGTATTGGAGCAGCTTGATGTCAAAAGTGCAAACGTCTGTAAGCAGATAATAGCACTGGCTATAAAAATTTTCTCAATATGTAAAATTATGTATCTGATTTTTTAGAAAGCTTTTATTTAATAAATATAAAATCATAGGTATAGTTTTTGGATTATAGTGATTCTTCCCCCATACTCACCCTCCTACACTCACTCCCGTCTCACCTCTTCCTCCCTCTCCCATCCCATTCTTCATTAAGATTCATTTTAATTTTTTTTTTTTTTTTGACAGGCAGAGTGGACAGTGAGAGAGAGAGACAGAGAGAAAGGTCTTCCTTTGCCGTTGCTTCACCCTCCAATGGCTGCGGCTGGCGCAACACGCTGATCTGATGGCAGGAGCCAGGTGCTTCTCCTAGTCTCCCATGGGGTGCAGGGCCCAAGCACTTGGGCCATCCTCCACTGCACTCCCTGGCCACAGCAGAGAGCTGGTCTGGAAGAGGGGCAACTGGGCAGAATCCGGCGCCCTGTCCGGCGCCGGCACCCTGGGTTCTAGTCCCGGTTGGGGTGCCGGATTCTGTCCCAGTTGCTCCTCTTCCAGTCCAACCCTTTCCTGTGGCCCGGGAAGGCAGTAGAGGATGGCCCAAGTGCTTGGGCCTTGCACTGTGTGGGAGACCAGGAGGAAGCACCTGGCTCCTGCCATCAGATCAGCGTGGTGCACCGGCCCCAGCACGCCGGCTGTAACAGCCATTTGTGGGGTGAACCAACGGAAGGAAGACCTTTCTCTCTGTCTCTCTCTATCTGTAACTCTATCTGTCAAAAAATAAATTTAAAAAAATCTTTAAAAAATAGTGGAAGTTCTCTCCTCCACTCAGAGAAAGGTATCTTCTTCCTTGAGGGCCCCTTCTTTCCACTAGGATCTCATACACAGAGATCTTTCATGTAGGTCATTTTTTGCCACAGTGTCTTGCCTTTCCATGCCTGAAACACTCTCATGGGCTTTTTTTTTAAAGATTCACTCACTTATTTGAAAGTCAGAGTTACACAGAGAAAGGAGAGAGAAAGTCTTCCATCTGATGGTTCATTCCCCAGATGGCTGCAATGGCCGGAGCTGCACCGATCTGAAGCCAGGAGCCTGGAGCTTCTTCCAGGTCTCCCACACCAGTGCAAGGGCCCAAGGACTTGGGCCATCTTCTACTGCATTCCCAGGCCATAGCAGAGAGCTGGATCTGAAGTGGAGCAGCCAGGTCTTGAACCAGCACCCATATGGGATGCCGGTGTTTCAGGACAGGGTGTTAACTCACTGCACCACAGTGCTGGCCCCTCTTATGGGCTTTTTAGCCAGATCTGAATGCCTTAAGGGCTGATTCTGAGGCCAGAGTGCTGGTTAGGGCATTTGTCATTCTGTGAGTCTGCTGTGTGGCCTGCTTCCCATGTTGGATCATTCTCTCCTTTTTAATTCTACCTATTATTTAAAAAATTACTAAAAACATGGCATTTAAATAATTTGAAATAGCACTATCAATATTGCTGATAGAAATCTAAGAAGACAAGCCTCTATGGTCTGTATTGATAAAATAATTCATAACATTCTAATACATTTAAAAACAGGAGTTTAGTTCTAAAGTTATAGAGTAGATTCAAATGGGTCATTAAGTCAAAAGATGCACAGTGTTTGCTAGGCTCTCTTTCTTACTGCCTACGTTGGCTTATTTTGAATTGCACTGTACCATGGAAATAGTGCATGATATAGATATACTTTTAAATTTTGTTCTATTATATAAATTTTTAAAAGAAATATTCTAAATATTCTTTGCTTTCACTATCTCCATTTGGGCTAACTCCCAGCATGCCATATTGGCATGCTCACATGTTGCTACTGAATAGTTAACAAGTTGATCCTACTGTATTCTTGCTGATCTATCAGTAGCAAAAAGTCACACATAATGTTTTCATCCAACTCAGACACAGGTTGTCTCAAAGGTGTTTCTCAAATGGTTGTATTTGTAATATATATATGAACACTGTAATTCTAAGGAACATACATCAAACAACAAACCAAAATCCTCTAAAATTAAATAATTCCATTTCAATTTTTTAAAGATTTATTTATTTATTTATTTATATGAAAATCAGAGTTACACACAGAGGGAAAGAAAGGCAGAGAGAGAGAGGTCTTCCATCTGCTGGTTCACTCCCCAGATGGCTACAACGGCTGGAGTAGAGCCAATCCAAAGCCAGAAGCTAGGAGCTTCTTCCTGGTCTCCCACATAGGTGCAGGGGCCCAAGGACTTGGGCCATCTTCTGCTGGTTTCCCAGGGCATAGCAGAAAGCTGGATCTGAAGTGGAGCAGCCAGGTCTTGAATCAGCGCCTAAATGGGATGCTGGCACTGCAGGCAGCGGCTTTACCTGCTATGCCACAGCACCAGCCCCTACTTTTCTTTTATTTTTTTTCTCTTTTTTTGACAGGGACAGTGAGAGAGAGAGAGACAGAGAGAAAGGTATTCTTTTTCCATTGGTTCACCCTCCAATGGCCACTGCGGCTGGTGCAGCGCGCTGATCCAAAGCCAGGAGCCAGGTGCTTATCCTGGTCTCCCATGGGGTGCAGGGCCCAAGCACTTGGGCCATCCTCCACTGCACTCCCGGACCACAGCAGAGAGCTGGACTGGAAGAGGAGCAACCGGGACAGAATCTGGCGCCCCGACCAGGACTAGAACCTGGGGTGCTGGCACCGCAGCCAGAGGATTAGCTTAGTGAGCCATGGTGCAGGCCCCCTACATTTCAGTTCTTAATCAATGTAAATCTCACTCTCCAAATCTATTCATGGTTATACTTCACTGTGAAATTGATGGGAAGCAGCTATTCAATGCTTTGACTCAGTTCTCTTATAAATAAAGTAAAATTATCACACAAATGAACACAAACCCTTTGGAACCCACACCTGTTCTTGTGACCTCAAATTTTGATCTGGCATATACCTTGTCTTGAGAAGAGTGTAATACAAGTATGCAACTTTCTATTTCTTTGATGATCTCTATTTCAAATTATATGTCTCTTCTGTGATTGCAGAAGTAAATTGGACCCGCTGATCAAATTTGGTTGCTTAGCTATGCAGAGTTCTTTCTCTGTCTGACTTTATGCTCTTTATGTTTTTACCACTTCATTTTCCCTCTGATTCTTTAGTACTTCAGTAGTTTATGTATGTGCTTATGAATCTGTGATCCATGTATTTCAGATTTTGCTAAAATTTTACCTACTCACCATACTCATTCTCATATCTGCCAACAAATGAGAATGAACTAAATAAGATATTAAATAATGAAATATCAAGGTTCCCTACATTATCAAATTTCATTTCATGTGAAAGCCGACAGACTAGGAAGCTTTGGGTTGAATTTGAATGTTGTATATTAGGATGTCTGGGACACTCTAGAAAAAAAATCTTATTTTTATTGGCAAATATCCCTTCACTCTGATCCACAGTCAGTAACAGTGTAGACAGGTGGAGTGAGCAAGCTTATTTACTTTGTCATCCCCCATCACCCACAGGGAATACCTGAAAAAGCAGATGGTATTGAACCTTGTATACACTGTTGGATTCTATACCTACTACGTGAATAACAATAAGAGACTAACAATGATAAATTATCATAAATTAAAACAATTGCAACAATATACTGCAATTAAAGTTATGTAAACATATGAATTGCTTATTTCTGGAATTTCCTATTGGCTTTACCTACTATGCCACAGTGCCGGTCCCCAAATGTAGTTCTTATAGTGTTGTCTCTAGAGCCAGATTACCAGGATTCAAAGCATCGTTTGTTCCACTTGCAAACTTTTAACCAGCCTCTCTATCACCTTTTCTGATGTACTGATAAGAATACTAACTAGACTAACTTTGTCTAGTGTAATTATTGGAGCCTTGTAAAATGTGAAGACATGCATTTTGTTTGTTATAACCATACTGTTTCCAGGGATAGTTCTAAGTGGGTCTTAATTTCAGTCAATCTAGTTTTTGTGCCTGAGCCTTTTGTTTCTGGGATTACAATGATGGGAGGGAGGGAGGAAGTTTAAAAGGAGGAAGGAGATATAAAATGTAATTCATCTACTTGGGATTCTTTTAGCAGTAATGTCAGAATCAAACAGCTGCCAACCAATGTGTGGCACGCGCCTTGCACACGTAAGCAATGTGCATAGACAGAATTCCATGTCCAAAGGTGACTGTGCTCTTTCTGTAGAACAACAAGAGCCCTGTACCTGAACACTCTGTCCATAAAAAAAGGCTAGTACTTCATGAATCTTTCAGAATTTTTTATACCTCTTAGTTATTCCTCCTTCAACTATTTCTTCTTTATATTTTACCATTTCTTAAAAATTTAATATGCTAAATTTCTTTAGATCTTATTCTCTCACTTTAAGCTCTTGTACTATTTCAGTTCTCCTTTCACTTTTCTTAAACTTTTAACAGTACTTAAACCGACCTCAGCTTCTAGTCATTGTTACAGCAATCCTCTTCATCAGGATTTCTCAGCATCACACTGTCGGCACTTTTGGGTGAGATAATTCCTTTGGTGCTGGGACCTGGGAGTTGTCCTGTGAGTGTTGAGGACATTCATTTGTGAAAACCAAACAAGCTGCAAATATTGCCACATGTACCCTGGGTAATCAGGAGGACATCCTTGGTTAAGAAACATTACCTACAATTGGACCTCATCAGTCTTCCTGAAGAACAGTTTAGATCATGTCATTCTCTCTTGAAATAATGTTTCATGGGGCATCGTTTTGCAATGAAAACATCCTGATTCCCCAAACTCTATCATTGTGTTTTTAAGAATATGTTCCTTCCTCTTTCTCTGATATGCCTTCACTATAACTTACAGTGATTTATGAGAAATGCATGTGTGTGTGTGTGTGTGTGTGTTTTCTAGAATTGAAGAGTTTTCAAATATACCCTCCTTTCATATACTCACTTATCCAACATACAATATTTTTATTAACTTGCGCACATTCCTGCACACAGTAACTCAATTTAAATTCTGTTGGGAGAGGCGTCTTCATTTTATATACATATGAAAATAAATTATAAAGTTATTATTAAACTATATCTACATAGAAATAGCAAACAGATGAGTGAAGAAATACGGAGGCCAAAAATAAATGCTGATGTTTGTAGACACAATATTTTAAAAATTAAGTGTTTTTATGGCAGTGGAGACCAGTAGTTCATTCAGAGATGTATACCTACCTAAGAGATAGTCCTTTTAAAATAAAATTTGGACATTGTTTCATGCATCAGAAAAAAAGTTCATACAGGTAAATACAAGTAGATGTAAAAATAATAAATCTCAAAAAAGCAATTAGGGGACCAGCATTGTAGTACCAGCATCCCATATGTAAGTCCTTATTAATGTGTCAAGGAAGGCTGTGGATGATGGCCAAAGTATGTGGGCTCCTGGGCTCCTGCCACCAATGGTTTGGCTCCTGACTTCAGCCTGGCTCAACTTGGTTGTTGCAGCCCCTTGAGGAGTAAACATGAGTGGAAGATAATTTTCTCTCTCTCTTTCTTCCTCTCTCTCTCATTTTCAAATAAATGATTTTCTTTAAAAAAGCATTTAATTCACATGTCATAATCTCATATCTAGGGAGATAATTTTAATCGACACAAGAAATTAGCAGCTTTTGAGGAAACTACCTATGTATTTTTTACACAAAAATTCAGAACCGTACACTTTATTTATTTTTTTATTTATTTATTTTTTTACAGGCAGAGTGGACAGTGAGAGAGAGAGAGACAGTGAGACAGAGAGAAAGGTCTTGCTTTTGCCATTGGTTCACCCTCCAATGGCCGCCGTGGCCGGCACACTGTGGACGGCGCACCACACTGATCCGAAGGCAGGAGCCAGGTGGTTCTCCTGGTCTCCCATGGGGTGCAGGGCCCAAGCACTTGGGCCATCCTCCACTGCACTCCCGGGCCATAGCAGAGAGCTGGCCTGAAAGAGGGGCAACCGGGACAGAATCCGGCGCCCCGACCAGGATTAGAACCCAGTGTGCTGGCGCCGCTAGGCGGAGGATTAGCCTATTGAGCCGCGGCACCGGCCAGAACCATACACTTTAAATTATATCATCAAAAGACCAATAGGCAAATTATAAATTAGGAATTGATATCTTTTATGACATGAGTTGGAGTTGGTATGCAATATGCAGAAAAGAATTATAAAATAATAAAGAGAAATGAGAATTTTATCAGAGATGAGAAAGTTTAGTAGGAAATATATAAACACTTTCTCAAATTCTCTATTCAGAGAAATGCAAATAAATGTTAAAATGGATTAATTTTTCTTACTAAAGAAAGCTATGCTATATATTTTCACATAGTAAAATATTATATATAACTGAAAATTTATAATATTTTGTCCTTTTTAAACAGTCTGGAAATGCGTTTTTAAATCATCTTGAAAATCTTAGTCTTTGAACCAAAAAAATACTCTTCTACCTGGTAGTTTTATGAGCACTAGATTATTTGGAGGGACTTTAGTATAATAAAACCAATATGCAGATAGATTCATGGAATATGGTCCAGTTTTCTTAGGAAACAAAAGCCAGAATTAATGTGTTTGCTTCTGGGTTTATAACTACATGAGCATAGGTAAAGGTACAGAAATATCCACACCTGGTTTCTAGGAGATGTAGGTGGAGATAAAAGGAGAATGATATTAGGACATTAAAATATAGGAAAGTTATCTATAGTTTGAATAAATAATAAAACATTTTATATGTATTTATTTTTACTGGCTTAAGAGTGTGTGCATATGTTTTGTGTAGCTAAAAAGATAATTAAAAATGAACATAAATACACATTCTTTAAACTGAAGAAATTGGCTACTATCTACATCCTCTACTTTAGGATACTGATGCAAACTTTTGTCTTTAGTTCCACACTTTGCTTCCCCTCACAAATACAAATTAAACGATACTCTTGGCCAGCGCTGTGTCTCAATAAGCTAATCCTCCGCCTGTGGCACCGGTACACCAGGTTCTAGTCCCGGTCCGGGCATGCCGCGAGCGTCTCAGGGAGTCTGGCTAGCAGACTCAACCCAGGGCCCGCGACAACGGTTTCTTGGGTGAGAAAAGGACAAACGACACTTATCGGCTTTTCAGCTTTTATTGTTCATCAGGCATTAACACTCCTGATTGACTCTCTCTCTACTCTCCCCCACTAACAGAACCTCTAAGCTTATATATCATAGCACGCATGCTAAAAATAGTGTCCAAACAACAGGATAACAGGTACATACTGGTGGAAAACAGGAACACAGCAAGAACAAAACAGGAACCAGGGCTATGAGAACTAAGTTGCAATTTAACCTCAGGCTAGCCGCATAGCGCCGCCAGGCATGCAATGAAAAGGTTACAACTGCTGGAATTATTAAGCAAGCCGCCTGCAAGCGGCTGCAAGTAAGTTGGCGGGCCGTACCAACTTACTATTCCCCAACAGGGGCACCGGATTCTGTCCCAGTTGCTCCTCTTCCAGTCCAGCTCTCTGCTGTGGCTCGGGAGTGCAGTGGAGGATGGCCCAAGTGCTTGGGCCCTGTACCCCATGGGAGACCAGGAGAAGCACCTGGCTCCTGGCTTGGGATCAGCATGGTGCACTGACTGTAGTGGCCATTGGAGGGTGAACCAATGGTAAAGGAAGACCTTTCTCTCTGTCTCTCTCTCTCACTGTCCACTCTGCCTGTCAATAAATAAATAAATAAATAAACAAACAATACTCTTGACACTCATTGGACTTTTAACTTACTTCCATTACATATAAATATATCAAGATGACTTAACAATATGCCTTCTCTATGCCCTGTGTGAAGGAAGTAAATCCTCATGTATTTGATTTAATGTCATAGTCAAAATTGATTATTGATTCACCCTTTCATTCAACAAGAATTAAAATGGTGAGCATCATCATTGAATCATGCAGTGTAGACTTTGGAACATGATCAGTGAGACCTGGTTCTTGTCCTAATCTGAGCATACACTGGTACATGATAGGATCACATCAAGGATGGAAGTTTCCATACTTGAAGTTCTGCAGGAATGAAAAGAAGTTAAAGCCAGTAAGAAAGAAATCAAGCTTAATTATTATCTAAATGGATCACAGGGATTAAAAAAATTCTTTATTTTGTAGTATTATTATTTGTATTGAATTTATTTTTAGTAGACTGGTATGTTACTGAATTGAATTTCTTGAATTTAAATGTGCCATTTTGTATGACACGTACATTTGAGATGCTGAAGAACATACTGCTTTGATCTTTGAGTACTCTATTTCTTGTTCAATGGGAAAATTAGAATTTGGAGAACCTTGAGTTTATTCCCAGGAATATCATTATCCAAAAGAAAAAGTGGGAGTTCATTATACTGTCTAAATAATACAATATGTAAATCATTTTCTTGCCTTAAAATTAAATGTTATTTTACACTGTATGTATTCATTTGTATACATATTCACTTGTATTTTATAGGTACTATAATTTAGGGCATTTTTAGGATGGCAGCAAAATTTTTATGTCATAAATAAATAACAATGAATGTCACTTTAAGAATCTTAACACTTCCAGTTACATGGGGTTAGTTATTTTTTATTTCTCATCAGCTTCATGGAATTCCAGAGTTTCTGACGTTTGTATTGTTAACTTAATCATGTTCTATTTTTTTAAAAAAATCTATAAATTTTATTTTTAAATTCCTTTAAAATAAAACAAATATACCTATTCAATAAATAATTAACTTTAGATAATTTAATGCTTAATTTGACAAAGGCAGGGACAGCCTCCTGGGTGTCTCCATATCGGAAGGATCCTGTGCTTGCTTTGGTGTTCCAACATTGCCATCTTGAAATTTTTAATCATTTGCCTTTGGACTTTTGTTTTGTAAGTTTATTCTTGTGAGACTAGGAAGAGAGGATGTGAGCAGAAGAGCTGTGGATTGGAAGCAGTGTACCCACAGGTTCTGCCTGCAGGCATAGCAGGTAGACAGATGCCAAACAATGGACCTTGCAGCAAGTCACACATTTGAGTATGCATGACTCAGCAGCCTGGGACGTTATGTGTCCCTAATGTGGCCAAATCATGGCTAAACCGTGATACACAATGGCAATAGGAGCAGCAACAGCAGCAGTGAGAGCAGTGATATGAGAGACAAATGAGTCCCTGTGCAGGCAGGAGTAGCTTCCATGCTGAAAAGCTTTCTTGTCCATCATTTCCAGCATGCGTTTTGTACACTCAAGGAGATAAACGCAGTATCTACACAAAAGTTAAATGTCCCACCTAAGTTACAAGACAATATCTGCAACACTCAGACAATAATTTTTATCAACAAATTATTTTAAAAACAGGTATATACATGTGCATTGCAATAAGAACATCCAGGAGTTGTTAGAATTCCTTAGAGTTTACATATGCCCACTTTTGAAATGGATGCAACATTTCAAAGCAATTATCTACAAGCTTATAAACACAAATTAAATTTAAATGCTATTTTCATGCGAAATTTTAAATGAACCAACTATTAAGAAGGAATGTACCTTAAGATTATATTTTCTGGGGCCAGCGCCATGGCTCACTAGGCTAATGCTCTGCCTGCAGTGCCAGCATCCCATATGGGTGCCAGGTTCTAGTCCCAGCTGCTCCTCTTCCAGTCCAGCTCTCTGCTGTGGCCTGCGGGGGGGGGGGGGGTGGAAGTGGAGGATGGTCCAAGTGCTTGGCACCTGCGTCTGCATGGGAGACCAGGAGGAAGCACCTGGCTCCTGGCTTCAGATAAGCGCAGCGCGCCGGCCATAGCGGCCGTTTGGGGGATGAACCAACAGAAGGAAGACCTTTCTCTCTGTCTCTCTCTCTCACTGTCTAACTGTCAAATAAAAAAAAAAAAAGGTTATATCTTCCGATAGCTAAAGCCACTAATAGAATACATAAACAGGAATTTTGAATTAGAAATAATGAAATTACATTTTGTTTCTTTTTTTTTACCTTTTATTTAATGAATATAAATTTCCAAAGTACGACTTATGGATTACAATGGCTTCCCCCCCATACCGTCCCTCCCACCCACAACCCTCCCCTTTCCCACTCCCTCTCCCCTTCCATTCACATCAAGCTTCATTTTCGATTATCTTAATATACAGAAGATCAGCTTAGTATACATTAAGTAAGGATTTCAACAGTTTGCTCCCACACAGAAACATAAAGTGAAAAATAATAGATGATTTTTTTAAAATGATGATGAAATCAGATCAGACCTATTGTCATGTTTTATCCCAGTGAGAGTCAAGTTGGGAGTTGATAATTTCTTTTTTTTTTTTTTTTTACAGAGGATCAGTTTAGTATGCATTAAGTAAAGATTTCAACAGTTTGCACCCCCATAGAAACACAGAGTGAAATCTATTGTTTGAGTACTCGTTATAGCATTAAATCTCAATGCACAGCACATTAAGGACAGAGATCCTACATGAGGAGTAAGTGCACAGTGACTCCTGTTGTTGACTTTACAAATTGACACTCCTGTCTATGGCATCAGTAATCTCCCTATGCTCCAGTCATGAGTTTCCAAGGCTATGGAAGCCCTCTGAGTTCTCCGACTCTTATCTTGTTTAGACAAGGTCATAGTCAAAGTGGAGGTTCTCTCCTCCCTTCAGAGAAAGGTACCTTCTTCTTTGATGACCTGTTCTTTCCACTGAGATCTCACTCACAGAGATCTTTTTGCCAGAGTGTCTTGGCTTTCCATGCCTGAAATACTCTCATGGGCTTTTCAGCCAGATTGGAATGCCTTTAGGGCTGATTCTGAGGCCAGAGTGCTATTTAGGACATCTGCCATTCTATGAGTCTGCTGAGTATCTCACTTCCCATGTTGGATCACTCTCCCCTTTATTTATTCTATCGGTTAGTGTTAGCAGGTACTAGACTTGTTTATGTGCTCCCTTTGACTCTTAGTCCTTTCATTATGATCAATTGTGAACTGAAATTGATCACTTGGACTAGTGAGATGGCATTGGTACATGCCACCTTGATGGGATTGAATTGGAATCCCCTGGTATGTTTCTAACTCTACCATTTGGGGCAAGTCAGCTTGAGCATGTCCCAAATTATACATCTCTTCTCTCTCTTATTCCCACTCTTATGTTTAACAGGGATCACATTTCAGTTAATTTTCAACACTTAAGAATAACTGTGTATTAATTACAGAATTAAACCAGTCATATTAAGTAGAACAGACAAAAAAAACTACTAAGAGGGATAATGTATTAAGTTGTTCATTAACAGTCAGGGCTATGCTGATCAGGTCACCGTTTCCCATAGTGTCCATTTCACTTCAACAGGTTTCCTTTTTGGTGTTCAGTCAGTTGTCACCGATCAGGGAGAACATATGGTATTTGTCCCTTTGGGACTGGCTTATTTCACTCAGCATGATGTGTTCCAGATTCCTCCATTTTGTTGCAAATTACTGGATTTCGTTGTTTCTTACTGCGGTATAGTATTCTAAAGAGTACATATCCCATAATTTCTTTATCCAGTCTACTGTTGATGGGCATTTAGGTTGGTTCCAGGTCTTGGCTATTGTGAGTTGAGCTGCAATAAACATTAGGCTGCAGACAGCTTTTTTGTTTGCCAATTTAAATTCCTTTGGGTAAATTCCAAGGAGTGGGATGGCTGGGTCGAACGGTAGGGTTATATTCAGGTTTCTGAGGAATCTCCAGACTGACTTCCATAGTGGCTTGACCAGTTTGCATTCCCACCAACAGTGGGTTAGTGTCCCTTTTTCCCCACATCCTCGCCAGCATCTGTTGTTGGTAGATTTCTGCATGTGAGCCATTCTAACCGGGGTGTGGTGAAACCTCATTGTGGTTTTGATTTGCATTTCCCTGATTGCTAATGACCTTGAACATTTTTTCATGTGCCTGTTGGCCATTTGGATTTCCTCTTTTGAAAAATGTCTATTGAGGTCCTTGGCCCATCTCTTAAGTGGGTTGTTTGTTTTGTTTTTGTGGAGTTTCTTGATCTCTTTGTAGATTCTGGTTATTAACCCTTTATCTGTTGCATAGTTTGCAAATATTTTTTCCCATTCTGTCGGTTGTCTCTTCACTCTTCTGACTGTTTCTTTTGCAGTACAGAAACTTCTCAATTTGATGCAATCCCAATAGTTGATTTTGGCTTTGACTGCCTGTGCCTCCCGGGTCTTTTCCAGAAATTCTTTGCCTGTGCCAATATCTTGAAGGGTTTCTGCAATGTTCTCTAGTAACTTGATGGTGTCAGGTCGTAGATTTAGGTCTTTAATCCATGTTGAGTGGATTTTTGTGTAAGGTGTAAGGTAGGGGTCTTGCTTCATGCTTCTTCACTGGAAATCCAATTTTCCCAGCACCATTTATTGAATATACTGTCCTTGCTCCAGGAATTAGTTTTAGATCCTTGATCAAATATAAGTTGGCTGTAGATGTTTGGGTTGATTTCTGGTGTTTCAATTCTGTTCCATTGGTCTATCCATCTGTTTCTGTTCCAGTACCATGCTGTTTTGATTACAACTGCCCTGTAGTATGTCCTGAAATCTGGTATTGTGATGCCTCCGGCTTTGTTTTTGTTGTACAAGATTGCTTTAGCTATTCGAGGTCTCTTGTGCCTCCATATGAATTTCAGCACCATTTTTTCCAGATCTGAGAAGAAGGTCTTCGGTATCTTGATTGGTATTGAATTGAATCTATTGATTGCTTTTGGGAGAATGGGCATTTTGATGATGTTGATTCTTCCAATCCATGAGCATGGAAGATTTTTCCATTTCTTGGTATCCTCTTCTATTTCTTTCTTTAAGGTTTTGTAATTTTCATCGTAGAGATCTTTAACGTCCTTGGTTAAGTTTATTCCAAGGTATTTGATTGTTTTTGTAGCTAATGTGGATGGGATTGATCTTAGAAGTTCTTCCTCAGCCATGGCATTGTCTGTGTAGACAAAGGCTGTTGATTTTTGTGCATTGATTTTATACCCTGCTACTTTGCCAAACTCTTCTATGAGTTACAATAATCTCTTAGTAGAGTTCTTTGGGTCCCCTAAATAAAGAATCATGTCATCTGCAAAGAGGGATAGTTTGACTTCTTCCTTCCCAATTTGTATCCCTTTAATTTCTTTTTCTTGCCTAATAGCTCTGACTAGAACCTCCAGAACTATATTGAATAGCAGTGGTGAGAGTGGACATCCCTGTCTGGTCCCAGATCTCAGTGGAAATGCTTCCAACATTTCCCCATTCAATAGGATGTTGGCTGTGGGTTTTTCATAGATTGCTTTGATTGTATTGAGGAATGTTCCTTCCAAACCCAGTTTGCTTAGAGTTTTCATCATGAACAGGTGTTGTATTTTATCAAATGCTTTCTCGGCATCTATTGAGATAATCATATGGTTTTTCTTCTGCAGTCTGTTAATGTGGTGTATCACATTGATTGTCTTGCGCACATTAAACCATCCCTGCATACCAGGAATAAATCCCACTTGGTCTGGGTGGATGATCTTTCTGATGTGTTGTTGCATTCTATTGGCCAAATTTTATTGAGGATTTTTGCATCTATGTTCATCAGGGATATTGGTCTGTAATTCTCTTTCAGTGCTGCATCTTTTTCCGGCTTAGGAATTAAGGTGATGCTGGCTTCATAGAAAGAATTTGGGAGGATTCCCTCTTCTTTGATTGTTCTGAATAGTTTGAGAAGAATTGGAGTTAGTTCTTGTTTAAACATCTGGTAGAATTCAGCAGTGAATCTATCTGGTCCTGGGCTTTTCTTTGTTGGGAGGGCCTTTATTACTGTTTCAATTTCTGTCTCAGTTATGGGTCTGTTTAGGTTTTCGATGTCTTCCTGGTTCAATTTAGGTAGGTTGCATGTGACAAGGAATCTATCCATTTCTGATAGGTTTCCCTGTTTGCTGGCATACAAGTCCTTGTAGTAATTTCTGATGATTCTTTTTATTTCTGTGGTGTCTGTTGTTACATTTCCTTTTTCATCTCTGATTTTATTGATTTGGGTCTTTTCTCTTCTTTTTTTAGTTAGTTGGGCCAATGGGGTGTCAATTTTGTTTATTTTTTCAAAAAACCAGCTCCTCGTTTGGCTGATATTTTGGAATGTTTTTCTTGATTCAATCCTGTTGATTTCTTCTCTGATTTTAATTATTTCTCTTCTCCTACTAGATTTGGGTCTGGTTTGCTGTAGGTTTTCTAGATCCTTGAGGTGAATTGAAAGCTCATCTATTTGGTGCCTTTCCAATTTCTTGATGTAGGCACCTATTGATATAAACTTTCCTCTTAACACTGCTTTTGCTGCGTCCCATAAGTTTTGGTATGTTGTGCTGTTATCCTCATTTACTTCCAGAAAGTTTTTGATTTCTCTTTTGATTTCTTCTATGACCCATTGTTCATTCAGGAGCATGTTGTTCAATCTCCATGTGTTTGCATATGATCTAGGGATTCCTGAGTTGCTCATTTCCAACTTTATTCCTTTATGGTCTGAGAAGCTGCATGGTATGATTCTAATTCTTTTGAATTTGCTGAGACTTGCTTTATGGCCTAGTATGTGGTCAATCCTAGAGAAGGTTCCATGTACTGCTGAGAAGAATGTAAAATCTTTAGCTGTAGGATTGAAAGTTCTGTATATATCTGTTAGATCCGTTTGGGCTATAGTGTCGTTTAAATCTACTGTATCCTTGTTGATCTTCTCTCCGATTGATCTCTCTATTTCTGAGAGTGGAGTATTGAAGTCCCCCAGTACTATTGTATTGGGGTCTAAGTCTCCCTTTAAGTCCGTTAATAAATCTTTTAGATAAACTGGTGCCCTGTAGTTAGGTGCATATACATTGATAATTGTTATATCTTCTTGTTGTATTGATCCCTTAATCATTATATAGTGTCCCTCTTTGTCTCTCTTAACAGTTTTTGTGGTAAAGTTTATGTTGTCCGATATTAAGATGGCTACGCCCGCTCTTTTTTCATTTCTGTTGGCATGGTATATCTTTTTCCAGTCTTTCACTTTCAGTCTGTATGGATCTTTGTTGGAAAGATGTGTTTCTTGTAAGCAGCAAATAGATGGGTTTTGTTCATTTACCCAATCAGCCAATCGGTGTCTTTTAACTGGACAGTTAGTTCAGGCCATTCACGTTCAATGTGACTAATGATAAGTGGTAACTTTGCCCTGCCATTTGCCAAAGATAAGTTCTAATATATGCTTTGAATTACCTGTGATCTTTTGCTGTGAGGTTTCCTTCCTTGGTTTCCTTCCTTTACCTTCTTTCATATTGATGACCATGTTTCTGTGTTTCTGTGTGTAACACATCTTTAAGCCTCTTTTGCAGGGCTGGACGAGTGGCAACAAATTCTTTCAATTTCTGTTTGCTATGAAAAGTCTTTATTTCACCTTCATTCACAAATGATAGCTTTGCAGGATATAATATTCTGGGCTGGCAGTTGTTCTCTCTTAGTACCTGGGCTATATCTCGCCATTCCCTCCTAGCTTGTAGAGTTTCTGATGAGAAGTCAGCTGTGAGTCTGATTGGAGATCCTCTGAGAGTAATCTGACGTTTCTCTCTTGCACATTTTAGGATCTTTTCTTTATGTTTCACTGTGGAGAGTTTAATTACAACGTGTCGTGGTGAGGATCTCTTTTGGTCGTGTTTATTAGGGGTTCAGTGAGCTTCCTGTACTAGGATTTCTCTGTCCTTCTCCAAACCTGGGAAATTTTCTGCTAATATCTCACTAAAAAGGCCTCCTAATCCTTTCTCCCTCTCCATGCCTTCAGGAACTCCTAGAACCCGAATGTTGGGTTTTTTAATAGTATCCTGAAGATTCCTGACAATATGTTTTAGATTTCTAATTTCCTCTTCTTTTCTTTGGTCTGACTGTATCCTTTTCTGTTCTCTGTCTTCTAAGTCCGATATTCTCTCTTCTGCTTCACCCATTCTGTTTGTAAGGCTCTCTATTGCGTTTTTCATTTGATATATTGAATTCTTCACTTCAGTCACTATCACAGTTTCCTGTTGTACTAGTTGTTTCGTTTCATTTTGATTCCTCCTTAATATTTCTTTTTCACAAGAGAGATTTTCTATCTTGTCCATTAAGGATTTCTGTAGTTCAAGAATTTGTTTTTGAGAACTTCTTAATGTTCTTATCAATTTTTTGAGATCTGCTTCTTGCATTTCTTCTATGTCATCATCTTCATAATCTTGAATTGGGGTGTCTTTTTCATTTGAGGGCTTCATGGTGACTTCCTTGTTTTTATTACCTTGGTTTTTGCGTTTGTTATTTGGCATATTGGAGATATTTGGTTTCTTCACTGTGGTGCTTTTTCTTGTTATACTATGACTCTAGATTAAGTGGACTATCTGTTTTTGATGGAGCCTTAGGGCTTGAGATGGGTGTGGCCTGAGAGCTCTGTTTGGTGTGCCAAAGGTGACACTCCCAGGTTAGGCGTGGTAAATCTCTCTCTCTCTCTTTCTTTTTTTTTTTTTTTTTTTGATTCAAAAGGGAAGTAATTCCGCACAGCTGAAAGAAGTTGGAGGTAGTTAGCAGGCAAATGATATACCCACAGGAGCCAGAGATCAGAAGCTCTTTCCCAAGGACCACACAGGGAATCTGTTCTGCCCTCAGAGTGGGCTCAAAGTCTCCTTCAGTCTCCCACTGGGTTGCCAAAGTTACGGAATTGTAGCGTCTCTGGAGAGTGCTCACGTGAATTCCGTGAGTTCTCTCCCCCACCGTCTCTTTTTTCACAGTCTCAGTTCAGTAGCACCACAAATTTACTAGGTCCTAATCTCCTGTTAATTCGCCCCACCCAGAGTCAGGTTTTTCTGCTAGGCTCAGGGCCGGTGCAGACCTGAGGTCGCTCTGCTTATGACGTATGTCCAAGATGGCGCCTGCTCTTTGTCTTGCTCGCCCTTGAGAGGTGAGCAGAGAGAGAGAAACCCGTGTCCGTACCAGTCACCTTTTTTTTTTTTTTTCTCTCTCTCTCTCTCTTCCAGTTAGCCTGGTGAACTTCCACCCCCCCACCCCCCCCGGGGGTCGTTCCCTCTAGTCTCCTCTCTCTGCTTGCCTGCTGGTGTCTCGGGCTATTGAGGTTCAGCTCACCTCGCGTTCCAGCGCTGGTGTGTTGAGTCTGCCGCTGGTGTCCCGAACTCGAAATTACATTTTGTTTCTTGAACAAAGCTAATAAGTTATAGGAAATGTCAGAATATTTATAATTCCAATATGTGTATTTAACATTAAATTCAATATAAAGACAAAATAAGTGGCCCTTGCTCTGATAGAATTATTCAGTGTAGAGAATTATATGTGTTGACTGTTGTGATAAAACAATACACATACAAATGCAACAAAATTGCAAAGAACTAAATATACATGCACACAAATATGTACGTTGGAGTTAATGAGTGAGTAAGACCAGTGGATTCTGTCTCTGTGCATTTCCTGGTGTGCTATTGACTGCAGTTTGCAAGATGATTATTGGCAAAACTGAATGAAATCTGTATAAAATCTCTCTATATATTATTTTTTATAGGCTGCATGAGAATCTACAGTTTTCTCAAAACAGAAAATTAAATTCAAAAAATCAAATTCAAATATACATGGAATTGGTTTGTACAAAGGGTTAAATCTTTATAGAGAAAGGTTTCCATGTGAATCATCAGCTTTAGAAGCACTAAAATTTTAAAAGTAATTTATTGAAAATTTGTCTCAGTGTTGTCACAGCTTGTCAAATACTCTTAATAGCTCTGGTAACAGTTACATCAACAGAAAGATATTCCTGAAAATTTTAAAAATCAATTATTTGTAATCTTGTATTAGGCAAGAGCAACTGATGTAACTTTCATTTATATCATTGAAAATGAAATTGCTAATTGTATAAAGATGAACTAAGAAATGGACTTGAAGAAAAGTAAGCCAACAATTTTATGATCAATCAACATGTAATGATAATGTAGCACTATTATTTATTGCATTCTGTATAGTTATGACACCAAAGTTTTTTTATAATTTGTCCGTTTGTGCAGTTACTTTTCTATGGCAATTATTTATTTATGTGTTATAACTAGCAAAACATTTTTAAAGGAAAAGTCATTATAGTTTCTTATCTTCAATAGCTCCTTTATTTCCCAGTGTGTTGAACTAGAGACCCCAAACTTTTGTTTTACACCAACACTCAGAAATTGTCTAAGCCCAAGACAAGGAAATTTGATACAAATGGACCAAAAAAACACTTTAAGTTTTACCAAAAATACTTGAAATAGATATTTGACAATTTATTTCTACAGAATTGATCTTGTAGTAAACTTAGGATACATCAGAAGCTACAACTAGTAAGTAATATCAGAAGTCAGCCTTTTTATTTTCAGAAGATTTGCCAAGATATTCTTTGCCTTTTTAATTTCATTTTATTGTTTTACAAAACACCACAAAATTGATTCAATATCAATTCTTACATTTTAATTTCTGAAGAAATATATTGCTCCAAGACAGAGCTTCAGGGAAATCTTTTCATGATGAAAGTTGTATTTTAAAATATGTTTGTTTATTTTTCATTTACAAAAGATAAGAGGATTAAGGACTGCACAGATATATCAGTTAGGATTTTTAAAATTTGAATACCATAGTTTTGTTAAGATTTTTATAGTTAAGCTCATATGTTTCACACCCATCTGCTACATTTCTCAGTTTGCAAATATATTACTATAGAATGACCAGATTTCCTTGAAACTTTAACATGATTCCATAAACATTCACTCTTGGCACATTTATATTATACTCAACACCATGGTCCCTCAGGAATTTTAATTTTTAAAGCAGCAAACTTAAAACTAATCAAGAAGTTGTTTCAACAGATTTTCACAGAAGGCATTTCAGTTGATTAAATACTAACAGTAGATCTTTCCCATGTTTTTATTAGCAGTTAGTGAGAAATATGTGCATAAATGCTCCATCATATTTTCCCCTACATATTCACTGTGCTATAATGCTTCTGTGTGCAGATCATACGTAATTTTTATTCAGATTTTCCTGATAGCTCCGCATGTCTTCTTTTTCTCTCCTGTTCCAGAATGATTCCTGGGGAAAGCAGTATTCATACGCGCTCTTCAAAGCTATGAGTCACATGCTGTGCATTGGGTATGGAGCCCAAGCCCCAGTCAGCATGTCTGACCTCTGGATTACCATGTTGAGCATGATTGTCGGGGCCACCTGCTACGCCATGTTTGTTGGCCATGCCACTGCTTTAATCCAATCTTTGGATTCTTCAAGGCGGCAGTATCAAGAGAAGGTAATTTATTTTATCTCTAACCAGCTCAATCAGCTGGTTGAATTAGTGTTCAACCTAATTAAGCCATCTCCCGTATTCAAAAATATAATAGGTAAAATGTCTTAAGTGAGAAAGCACTTTCTGTTTTAGTATGCCAGCATTTCTTCAAGATGGACTTTATAGCTTTTGTTAGTTCTTGATTTCTCTCAGGAATAACTAATTTAAAAATAAATCTACAGAGCCGGCGCCACGGCTCACTAGGCTAATCCTCCACCTTGCGGCGCCGGCATACCAGGTTCTAGTCCCGGTCGGGGCGCCGGATTCTGTCCCGGTTGCACCTCTTCCAGGCCAGCTCTCTGCTGTGGCCAGGGAGTGCAGTGGAGGATGGCCCAAGTGCTTGGGCCCTGCACCCCATGGGAGACCAGGAGAAGCACCTGGCTCCTGCCATCAGATCAGTGTGGTGCGCTGGCTGCAGCACGCCACCTGCGGCGGCCATTGGAGGGTGAACCAATGGCAAAGGAAGACCTTTCTCTCTGTTTCTCTCTCTCTCTCTCACTGTCCACCCTGCCTGTCAAAAAAAAAAAAAATCAAAAATAAATAAATAAATCTACAGATTTTGAATCTACAGAAAAGCTACTTTATGTATGAAGTGTTTGAAGCTGAAATAAGGTGTAAATATGGTTCATGTCATCTTATATTTCAACAATTTTAACAATGTAATACAAGCCTTTGTCTGTTATATCCTCTGAAATGTTAGGTGATAAAATGAGGTAGCAACCATTGCACATGTTCCTTTGATCCTTTTCTCATGATAAAGCCATAATTTATATTACAACACATATACTCAGTTGAATATATGTTGTTATTATATCTAGATAATTCACCACACCATCATGTTAAAAAATGCTATCATTGCTGCTATCTTTCTCCTTTTTTAAAATAAAAGATTTGTTTATTTAAAAGTCAAGAGTTACAGAGTGAGGAGATATATAGATGTATATCTATATAGAGAGAGATCTTCCATCTGTAGGTTCACTCCCCAGATGGCCACAAAAGCCAAGGCTAAGCCAGGCTGAAACCAGGAGCTTCATCTGGGTTCGCACAAAGGGGACAGAGCCCAAGTACTTGGGCTATCTTCCATTGCTTTCTCAGGCCATTTGCAGGGAGCTGCACAGGAAGAAGAGCAGCCAGGACATGAACTGGCACTCGTATGGGATGTGGGCATTGGAAGCAGTGGCCTTACCTGCTATGCTACAACACAGGCCCCGTCTTTCTTTCTTAAGCACAATGTGTTAATTAAAATGATTATTATTCTAAACTTTTTTCAAAAGAGAGAAAGTATATGGTATGATTTATTTACCAGATTTTTTTTTCATATACTGAATTACTTTGGATTGGACTACACATTGGGGAATTGGAAAGAACTAATATTTCTGACTATGCATCAGTAACATTCTGACAAATATTTTATAACTGAAAAAATGCATAACAATAGACTCCATTGATTGTGGTAGTATATAACATGAACCCTATCAAAGAGCATTTCCAAAAGTAAGGGTTTAAGTAGTTCAACAATACTTCATTTAGTAAATTATTACAGCTTAGACTCACAAATGTTTTTCAGACTAACTTCATTTCAGCTGTGTCTTTTTTAGAGAATTTTTCAACATTTACTCCTACAATAGGGTAAAGGAAATCTAGATACTTTTTTCCCTTGATTATAATGATATCACCACAGTTAACAGTGAGTCAATTGGTATTTAATTACTGAGATATTGAAAAGACTATTTCCTTAAGGTTTAGGGTTTAATTTGCTTTAAGCATTATTTTAAAAATAAGAATCCATTGAAGTTGAGAATGAGGAGCCTAAGACAGAAGAATTTTATACAATAGTAAACTTGAAAATAATCGAAGGAATTTGGGCCAATTTAATGGGGACTTAAGGTAAGACCACAGCATGATAAATCTGATGTTTCTCTTACACTGTTGCTTTTTCCTTTTCAGTTGATGTTGCTTAATAAAAAAAAGAAAAAAAACTTACTGCCTTACTTCTGTGAAGCATCACTGCACATTTCTTAAAAACAAACAAGTCTTCAGTTTTCTAGGATTGTATTAATATTGTCACCAGTTTTATCTTTTTTTTTTTAGAGATTTATTTTATTTTTGAAAGACAGCATTACAGAGAGAGGTAGAGATATATAGAGAGAGGTCTTCCATATGCTGGTTCACTCCCCAGATGGCCACAATGGCCAGAGCTGCACCGATCCAAAGCCAGGAGCCAGGTGCTTCTTCCGGTCTCCCACGCAGGTGCAGGGGCCCAAGGAGTTGGGCCATCCTCTACTGCTTTCCCAGGCCATAGCAGAGAGCTGGATCAGAAGAAGAGCAGCCAAGACTAGAACTGGAGCCCATATGGAATGCTGGCACTTCAGGCCAGGGCGTTAACCCACTGTGCCACAGCACTGGCACCAGCAGTTTTATCTTTTTAGTTTTGCTATGTAAGTCAGCCTTAAGTTGGGACTCAGTTTGTTAACTATGTAATCATAGGCATTGGATTTAAATATACTATGTCATAAGTGTTACACTTCAAGTCAATGAGTTATTGATCTTACAAATACTTGATAGATGGCAAGGATATAGGGTTAACCCTTTGTTATTTTTTGACATTTGAAGCAATTTAGTCAGGAGGAGTTGATCAAAAGGTATTTTGGTTTTCTCTTTGTTTTGTTGGTCTCCAAACCAAAACCTGTCAAAAAGTTTGCTTCTGGAATACTGTATGCATTTTGTAGTCAGTTTAATTCAGGACAGATCTAACAAACATGTTGGGGACAGCTCTTTGGCATAGTAGACTAAGCCTCCACCTGTGGTGCCAGCATCCCATATGGGTCAGGTTTGAATCCAGACTGCTCCTCTTCCCATCCACCTCTCTGCTAGTGGCCTTGGAATACAGTGAAAGATGATCCAAGTACTTGAGCCCCTGTACCCATATGAGAGACCTGGAGGATCATCCAGGCTCCTGGCTTCAGCTCTTCCCAGCTCTGGCTGTTATGGCTATTTAGGGAGTGAACTAGCATATGGAAGATCTCTCTCTGTCTGTCCTTCTCTCTGTAACTCTATCTCCAAAATAAATGAATAAATCCTAAAAAAAAAATTCAAGGCATCTGTAACAGATGATATCAACACATCTAAAGACAAACATTATCTATAAGAGTAATTAATCTTTCCCAAAAAGTTAAACATAGATTCCACTCCTATACATGTACACAAAACAACTGAAAATAGGTACACAAATACTTGCACAATAACCAAAGATGGGAAAACAGCAAATGTCCATCAATGAATGAATGAATGAATGAACACAATGTGCCATATCTATACAATGGAATATTAATCAGCTATAAAAATAAATGAAGCATTAATACATGATACAATGTGGATACAAAGCTCAATAAAGGTCATATATTATATGATTACATTTATATGAAATATTGAGAACAGGGAACTGTGTAAATATAAAGCAGACCAGTGGTTGCCCTGGGACTTGGTGGAGGGGGGAATGGGGAATGAGTGCTCACTAAGATCCTTTTGGGGAGGGTAAAGATGTCCTGGAAGTAGCTAAAAGTGCTGATTTAATAATATTGTGAATGGACTAATTGCCACTTTAAAACTGTTAATGTTAAATTTTATGAGAATTAGACCTAACACAAATTGCACTAATTAAGCAAAAAAAATAAAGGTAAAACAAAGTAGCCAAATTACAGAAGCTGAAATGAATCAAACACTATGTACAGCAAACCTATAGAACAGAATTGAAAATTAAATATATATTGTTCAGATGGCTGCAACAGCAGGGTGTAGGCCAGGCTGAAGCCAAGAGACAAGAGTTTCTTCTGGGTCTCCTATGTGGGTAGCAGGAGCATGGACTTGAGCCATCTTCCACTGCTTTCCAAGGTATATTAGCAGGGAGCTGGTTTGGAAGTGGAGCATATGGGATGTCAGCATTGCAGGCAGAGGCTTTACCTGCTACACCACAGTGCCCAATTAATATTGGTATTATTTTAACTCCAATGTGCCCAGAAATAACATGAGTTTTTATGAAAAACAAGCAAACTCTAAAAGCATGTTTAGGGTTCATTAAGAGTATATGAATATTCAAGGAAAAATTCATTTGTAGACATAATACTATTTACTGTCACTTTATATAGTAACATACTGATAGAATCCAGTTTACTACAACTCATGCAGCCTATTTTTACTTTGGAATCTGGGTCTTTTAATACTTCTAAGGACACAGCTGTTCAATCTGAATCTCCCAGTCCTAAGTAGTTCTGTCACCCTAAGCAGTGGTGTAAGGTCCTCAGATGATGAGACAGTAAACTGTATAACTTAGTATACCAATACTAATAATCTAATGGGGCTCTCATGTTTTCACCATCATTATCTTATCATTATCCATTGTCATTATTATTCTTTCTCTCTCATGGCCAAAAATATGAGATGATCTTTATACTGTCACATTGCAGATTAAACTTTAACACAAATCACAATTTATACTGATGATTTCATGGGTTATCATGCTTTGTATTCTGTTACATTTCAGACCACTACATTTTCTCCTTCTCTCAGAGACTTTCTGTTGTGAGAGAGGTGGTTTCTAAAATGTGTCTCCACTAATGTTCTGTTCCAGATTACCTGGAGGGTTGCATATTTACTCTAAGTGGCATTCTGAACAAGCACAACTTCAAAAATAACTGAAAAACAATAGCATTTTTGCCTCTAGTCATCTCTTTAATTTTACACAGTGAGATTCCTCTGTTATGGGCAAATAAATGCTTTCCCAATCCAATGCGGGCCTTCTGGTGGCTGTAAAGAGGAATTTCAAATGCCAGCTTTGTCCACAAGCTGTCTTGTCTCTCTGAACATAAACCTACTAGGAGCTTCTTTGTATCTTCTCATCAGGGTTGAAGACAAAATGAGAAAGAAAAGAAAGGGAAGGTACATGTGCTGAGCTACTGCACTATGTGGGTCTACAGATGGGTCCTGCTTTCCTGGTGGGATCCTCTGAGCTTCTGATGTAAACCTGCCCTTCTCAGGATGAGCCCTGAGAATCTGGCAATTCAGCACCATCCTGTGTCTTCTCCACCAGGAGGCACTCTTGCACAGGACCCAAGATGCAGTGCTGGCCTTCTATATGGGTCCTATGTGGGCCACAGAAAAGCACTTATGCATCCTTTTCTTAGACTATTTTTTGCAATCCCCTGCCTCCACCAACCCAAGGAGGTGCCTTCATCTAGCCTGGGTCAAACCTCGGTGTCCACTGTTCAAATATTCGCAGGTATGATTCATAGCCTAGATGTGTGTCTCTCAGCTATGTGTGTGTCTCTCAGCTATGTGATAGGATTTTTTTTTAATTTTTTTAACTTTTATTTAATGAATATAAATTTCCAAAGTACGACTTATGGATTACAATGGCTTCCCCCCCATACCGTCCCTCCCACCCACAACCCTCCCCTTTCCCACTCCCTCTCCCCTTCCATTCACATCAAGCTTCATTTTCGATTATCTTAATATACAGAAGATCAGCTTAGTATACATTAAGTAAGGATTTCAACAGTTTGCTCCCACACAGAAACATAAAGTGAAAAATAATAGATGATTTTTTTTAATGATGATGAAATCAGATCAGACCTATTGTCATGTTTAATCCCAGTGAGAGTCAAGTTGGGAATTGATAATTTCTTTTTTTTTTTTTTTTGCAGAAGATCAGTTTAGTATGCATTAAGTAAAGATTTCAACAGTTTGTACCCCCACAGAAACACAAAGTGAAATATATTGTTTGAGTACTCGTTATAGCATTAAATCTCAATGCACAGCACATTAAGGACAGAGATCCTACATGAGGAGTAAGTGCACAGTGACTCCTGTTGTTGACTTTACAAATTGACACTCCTGTCTATGGCATCAGTAATCTCCCTATGCTCCAGTCATGAGTTTCCAAGACTATGGAAGCCCTCTGAGTTCTCCGACTCTTATCTTGTTTAGACAAGGTCATAGTCAAAGTGGAGGTTCTCTCCTCCCTTCAGAGAAAGGTACCTCCTTCTTTGAAGACCTGTTCTTTCCACTGGGATCTCACTCACAGAGATCTTTTGCCAGAGTGTCTTGGCTTTCCATGCCTGAAATACTCTCATGGGCTTTTCAGCCAGATCCGAATGCCTTTAGGGCTCATTCTGAGGCCAGAGTGCTATTTAGGACATCTGCCATTCTATGAGTCTGCTGAGTATCTCACTTCCCATGTTGGATCACTCTCCCCTTTATTTATTCTATCGGTTAGTGTTAGCAGGTACTAGACTTGTTTATGTGCTCCCTTTGACTCTTAGTCCTTTCATTATGATCAATTGTGAACTGAAATTGATCACTTGGAATAGTGAGATGGCATTGGTACATGCCACCTTGATGGGATTGAATTGGAATCCCCTGGTATGTTTCTAACTCTACCATTTGGGGCAAGTCAGCTTGAGCATGTCCCAAATTATCCATCTCTTCCCCCTCTTATTCCTACTCTTATGTTTAACAGGGATCACATTTCAGTTAATTTTTAACACTTAAGAATAACTGTGTATTAATTACAGAATTAAACCAGTCATATTAAGTAGAACAGACAAAAAAAACTACTAAGAGGGATAATGTATTAAGTTGTTCATTAACAATCAGGTCTATGCTGATCAAGTCACCGTTCATTTTTGGAAGTTCCTCCCACAGGTCAGGTATTAGGTTGCAGTTTCTTCACACTCTTGTCCTGAAAAGATCTGGGAAGGGACTCCCACAGAGCAAACACTTTCACCAAACAAATCTGTTCACTAAAGCAGACAGGAAAATTCTCACTGCATCTTCTCATGTTTATATAACATGGATGAGACTGAGGCCTCCAAGAATCGTGGGCCTTGAGTTCACACCTGTAAACCTGCATGTGTGACAGGATTTTATATACTAGTGCTCTGTCACTCAGATCAGCAGCTCATGATGTGCCGCAGAGTCAGTCCCAATCTGCATATTTGTAGACTTTCTCTCATCTCAAAACTTCCTATACAAATAATGTCAGTGAGTACACCATACATACACACACACACACACACACACACACAGTGCCCTGGACAAATTGCCCAGAAATGTTGATTGAAACAATGTTATTGAAGTGTTGTTGGTGTAGATGTGTGTACCCTGAATAGTTAACATGTCATCTTTGCCCTCCCTGCCAACCTTCCATGTATTTCAAATTATACCTGACCAAAGGTATTCATGTTAGAAAATACCTATCTAGAAAAACTCCCCACAGAGACCATTTCTTCATTTTTGAATGTGGGTGGTTGCCCTCTTTTCTAGACATGCTTGCAGTTGATCTCACTTTCATGCAATGAAACAGCTTTTGATTACCTGGTGTATTTATGCTACTGCATCTTAGTTCAGAAATGGGGGCACCCTGGGAAGCTTACTATTATTTCTAGTCTTGTCAATCAACTTCCTGGCAAATAATTATTCTAATAACAGCTTTATGTGTGCAGCTTTCTCTCTGTAATTATTGAGACTTTTAGCATGTGTATACACTGTATATACATTGTGAATTTAGAGTAAGAGATTTTCAGCTCACCTTGGTATACTTACTGTACAGAAAACTTTTTAATATGAATTTTAATATTATCAAAGCATCGCTTTAATTATGTGAGGAAACTATAACTCCAAATAACTTTTATACATTGAATAGCTTCCTGCATAAATCTAACACTATATAAATGCAAGGCAGGTGTAGGTTGGCTTATTTAAATAGACTCTACTTTCTGTTGGTGGAGCACAAGACATTGAGATAATAATATACCTGATTTCTATAATTTATCATGCTATATAAAATTAAAAATTATATTGAATCACAGTTTATCAAGGATATGAAATAAAAAGTCTAAACATCAAAAAGGCAGAATGATAAAATTTTGCTCCTCTGAATTCAGTTTATGTAGCTAATCTCTCAACCATACAAGAGAGTTATACTTATTCATGTATGAACCTATTCTTTAATTATATAATTTTATGTAATCATACAAAAATGTAGTGTCATAAACCTTGTCTGTCTTATTGATGGTCTATACATTCTTATTCTTTCATTATAAATAATAGTTATAATTGAAACTTTCATGTAATTCCTTATTTCGTAGAAGTTCATCTCTCCCTTTTTATTCAGCCTAATCCTCCAAATTTGAATAAGCTCGTGGTGTCTTCTGAGACAAAAGGCTACATAGGTACCAAAACCTGCTTTCTTTTCAAGCTCTTCAAGTCCCATTCATAATATGGTGGATTTCAGATTATATGGTTGAGGTGTATTTCTTGGTAACATATGCCCTTCTGGAAGAATTTGGGCAGAGGAAGAGTTATACCCAGTTGGTTTTATATATTTTTTAATGTGCTTAAAAGACCCAGACCCAGAAACACAGAGACAGAGAGACTGATAAGCAGACAAAGCTCTCCCCTCTGCTGGTTCACTACCCCAGATATTCACAACAGCAGAGGCTGCATCAGGCCGAAGTCAGCAAGCAGGAACTCATTCCAAATATCAAGTATCCCACGGTGGTATCCTGGGCCCAAGAACTTGAACTGTCACCTGCTGCCTCCCAGGATGTACATTAGCAGGAAGCTGGAGTTTGGGAGTAGTGCCCAGACTTGAATCCAGGCCCTCTAGTATGTAGTGGGGGCATAAAAAGCTGCATTTTTTTTCCTGCTTAGCCAAATTTCTGACCCCAAGTCAGCTTTTAAACATTTAGGAAAATCTCAGCCAAATTTGTTTTCCTGCCAGTTAGACATTGTTCTCTGAACAACCCAAGTGGTTTTCAGAGCCCCACTACCCCTTATTTGCTTGTACCTCTTTCACTGTTTACATAGGTTTTGTGCTTAATATGCTGTGGGGTCTTGCTTGATTGTGCCAGCTTGTGGTCATCTGTTGCTTGCTCGCTCTCTCTCTCTCTCTCTCTCTTCAGTAAGCATAGAAGCACCATGATGGGAACTTTATCTCTGCTATTATGTATTTCACCCTCACACATAGAAACCTCAGTACAGTAATCCTGGAGATGCAGTATTATTCAGATGAGACAGTGAGGATAAGGATGTTTACAGGTGTTCAACCTTTATTCTAAAATAGATAGGAATAGAAATTTATAATTTGAATTTTTCTGAATATTGTCAATTGAGTATATATGAAACATCCCTTAAATTTTTTTTTATTTTTTTTCTGTATTTTTATTTAAAAGAGAGAGACAACTGCCTTGATCTGATTTACATCCCAAATGCCCTCAGCTACTGACCAGTGAGTCCCAGTTGAAGGTGGAAATCAAGAACTCCAATCAGGTCTCCCATGGGTGGCAAGACCCCAACTACTTAAACTGTCATCCGTTGCCATGCAGGGTACAACATGAGCAGAAAGCCAGAATGGGGAGCAGAGCTGCGACTCAAACGCAGACTCTCTGATATTGGATGTGGGCATCTCAAGTAGTATCTTAAATGCTATACCAGATGCCTATCCCACACTGTTGTTACTTACATAAGTACAAACATACAGTCTTGGGTGTTTCCAAAAGTGCTGATTTATTTATTTCTTTGTTTACAACTACTTATTTATGTTTAGTTTACTTGAACACATATCAGTTTTTAAAAACTAAATTTTCAATCTACTTTCCTTTCTGATTTCTGAGATTGATTTCCCTGGAAATAACAGATGTATTGTCCAGGTGCTTCTAGGATTTGTAGCTGCTTGTGGACTAGGTGTTCTGCTCTAGGTGATGACTGTGTCAGAAAGGTGGGTGGAAGAGTTTGTCACTGGTCTCATTAATTCTGAGACTTCGGCTAAAACAAAACAAAGTGAAAGGTGGGCATTTGGCCCTGCAGTAAAGATGTCACTCTAGTAAGAGGCTTAGATTGAGTTCTGAGCTCTTTCCTTTAGACTGGCCCAGCCACAGTTTTCTGAGGCATTTGGGATGTGAACCAGTGACTGGAAGCTCTCTCTCTTCCTGTGTGTGTCTCTCTCTGTCTCTCTGTCTCTGAAATAAAATGCATATATAGATCTAAAGAAAAAGAAAAGCAAACATATAGAAAATCTTCTGTATGACCAGAGTAATGGCTGAACAAAGAGTGACAGTTTAATGAAAAGACTATGGTCATTTACAAATAATGCTACTATTTAGTTAAGACAGAAAAAGAAAAAAAAATAGTCTCATCCTGTTTTACAGCTCATTTTCACTATATAAATATACTTAAGCACTCATTTGAGTTGCTCATTTGGTCTACTAATTTTGTAGGATATGGTATTATTCATCATCAGAAGAGCAGAACTTTGAAGGTACAATAATCTTGATACTGGAAAACATTATCAATCCAGTGCTAAAATGAAAAATGGGTTTGATGCTCTGATTTTCACTGGGATAATTCTTAGCATGGAGAGGTAGCTTTGAAATCCATGTGCATTGAACAAAATGTTTAACTTGTTTCCTTTATAATTTGTAAAGGCTTTCTTCTTTTACAAATGAGAATGCCATGAGCACAACTCCCACATGATTCTTTAATTAGATTTTCCATTGGGTTACACCATATACTTTTGCTTGCTGGGAAGTGAATTTAATGTATTCTGTTATGTTCAGGTAGTACTGCCAAATGTTTTAAAGCCAAGGAGGCCATAAGACTGGAAATCTGAGGTTCTCTTCAGGAAAGCAGCTCTATGTTAACTCTTACTTTACCTTAATGTAGCAACTGGAACTGCTAACAAATCAGTCTCCTGGGAGAGCAATGACATTTTCCATTTTCATCTGAAAAAGTAATTCTTATGTTAAATAAATATTGTTATAAAGATTGAATCAAAGGGATTTATTTTAATAGGGAGGCTATTAATTTTTTAAAAGAGATAAAATATAATTTTTACAATTGTAAATCACAGATACCACTGATTTCCAATTTGATAACTCCCATATTTTCCTCAGTTGTAATTTCTATACCAATAGTCTATGTTACATGTGGAAATTGCCGTGACTTTTGTTGTAGGCAGCCACAGCTTCAGGCCTGTGCAGAGTCCTACAGCCTACATGCATGTCTTTGCAGTTTACATTTACCACTTACAATACATGTTGCAGCTTCTTGTATTTTTCCAGAGTTCCATTTTCTATTTTCTTTTGTTTATTGCTCTTTAGATTTCAGCTTTTAGAAATGTTGGAATTTTCATTTGAATGTACTTCCTGAAGTTTTCTTTAAAGTGTTCACTTTTATTTGTGGCCCTTGTATGTCATAAGATGTAAATACACAGTTAAGCATTTTTACAGGGCAAAAGCTGGTGGCCAGGGAGCCACTAATCTGATAAGAAACCACAGTGGACAAGAATCACCCTGCATGTAACTTGCTTTTGGTTTGCCAGATCACTGGGATCCACTGGACACTGGCTTTGAAGAACAGATGAGGAATCAGCAGGAAGATATAGTCAGCATAAGAGAAATGTTCCAGAAAAGAATCTTGATTTTTAATAAGATTTCTAGTAGGTAGGAACAAGTGTACCAATAGCCCAGAGGTAGAGATGTTGAAATAAGCCCAGGTGTGGTTCATCTAAAAATTTTGCATGTTGGAGTGGTGAGATTATACCTTATGTATAAAAAGAAGAGTCCTTGCATCCCTTTAGCAATGAAATGTTCTAATTCAGGCTATTTTTTGAAAACGATATCGCAACAAGGTGTTAGATATAGTATTTTTCTGATCTAGATTATAATGTCCCAAGCCAAAACAGATGACTTCATAAACATTTACTGATAGAATCATCTACATCAGGTAAGCTGGAACTTCAGCAAAGGGACAACTCTGATAAATAAAATCGCTGGAAGCACTTTTTTTTTTTTTTAATTTTTGACAGGCAGAGTGGACAGTGAGAGAGAGAGACAGAGAGAAAGGTCTTCCTTTGCCGTTGGTTCACCCTCCAATGGCCGCCGCGGCCAGCGCGCTGCGGCCGGCGCACCGCGCTGATCCGATGGCAGGAGCCAGGAGCCAGGTGCTTTTCCTGGTCTCCCATGGGGTGCAGGGCCCAAGCACCTGGGCCATCCTCCACTGCACTCCCTGGCCACAGCAGAGGGCTGGCCTGGAAGAGGGGCAACTGGGACAGAATCCGGCGCCCCGACCGGGACTAGAACCCGGTGTGCCGGCGCCGCAAGGCGGAGGATTAGCCTATTGAGCCACGGCGCCGGCCGGAAGCACTATTTTATATTAAGTAGAATCCAATTTTCAGAGAAAAGACATAATGTGAATTGAGTGTCACATTATCATTTTATTATATTAAATGCATATTTATTGCATACTTATTATGTGTGAGACCTAGTTCTAAATGCCTGGAATATAGTGAGCAAATAGATATGAAAGCATCCCTCATCAAGCTTCTTATCTTATAGTGGGTAGAGAAGAGATGATCACAATACCCAGTCATAATATTCATAGAAAGCATCACACTATTATAAAAGTTTACAATGAAAAGGGAAATGTGAAGGCATGATGAGATACTTTTAGACTTTGATTTTATTCATATGGGATGCAGTGGCATGGGGCAGAGAGAGAGAAGAAGGAATTATAGTTAAGAAGAGACATAAAGTGTGTATAGAAGTAAGATATTGAAGTGATCCACCTGGGGAGAAGAAAAATAATATATGGAAAATTTGCCATGATTCAAGAACAGATGGATGGAAAGTATGAGTAAGGTGGGGAGCACAGGGAGAAGGCTTCAGAGAGAGCTACAGAGGTGTCAGAGTCAGAAAGTGGGACCTTTTAGGCCTAATTGACCATGTTGAGTTTTAGCATAATACGATTATAATCTAGTAAGAATTTGTAAGAAAACATTGGTTAAATTAGATTTGAATCTTTTTTTAAATGAATGTCACTTAATGTATCATAATAGATGAAAGGAGAACAAGATTGGTCTGGTATTCTTTGGCATTAGGCAAATGATCCAGTGCTAGCTTGTAAACACCCATTAGATTGCAGTTTTAATAGGCTGAAATGGTAAGCACCCTGCTCAGGGAAAATGTTAAGCTTCTGTGAAAAAGAGCTAATAATTCAGTGACTTCAAGAAAGATGTGATTCCACAAAAAAAGCTAAACTTTGGAGATTAGAGACCAGTTCAGTGGGTTGGCTCTGCTCCAGATGGCCATTTGTTGGACACAGGTTCTTTCAAGTTGTTCTTCTCTGGTCCCCTAGGACAACACATTTTCAAATTGTAGTGTACATTATAATTACCTGGAAAGCAGATCCATAGGCCCCATTCCAAGAGCTTCTGGTTCTTGAGGTCTGGGGTGGATCTTGAGAATTTGCATTTCCAATAAGATCTCAGATGCTGCTGCTGCTGCTGTTGGAGAAATCAGCACTGCTCTAGGACATTGTTCTTATTTGCATATTTGCAGCTGTTTCCATGGACATCTCTGTCTTCCAGCTCATGAAAAAGAAATAGAACATGGAAAATCACACACATCCCTTCTAGTCTTGTTTCATTAATGAGAATTTAGTCACTTTGCTGCTAAAAGAATTGAGTAGCTAGCAGCTCTGTGATGAGCTACCAAGTCTATCCAAAGGTAGGAAACAAAGAACAAATTTAGGGAAGAAACAATTGCTTATGCAAGAGATGCAAGAGCAAAGATGAGGAGGCAGGAAGGTGCTTGGAGTTTTCTAGGAAACACATACTTTGAATGAGGCATGTAGTACTTGGAAAGTAGTAGTAAATATAAAAACTCAAGGCATTTGAATGTGTTTGGTAAGCAAAGGAGGAGCACTGAGACTTTGGATTATATGTTCTGACTCTGTAGTAATATCTGTAACATATTAAAGAATGTGGAGATATACAGAACAGCAAGTTGCAAAAATAAATTAATAAATAAAAGGTAAGGAAGAACATACTCCTTCCATTAAATCATCAGTTAATTAGTAACTTGGAATGCCTTACCCAGAATGCTCATGTGCGATATCTTATCAGGAGTGATGAAGAGTATTTAAATAAAAATTAGTAGAATAGTCTGTTTATTAACAAAGAATCACTGATATGAAGATATCTATTTTGTAAAACTTATGTAATAACAACTTTATTTCCTCTGACTTTTTCATTGTGATCTGATCATTTATTGAATTGGTAACATGGATGATATCTGTCATTATTAATGAAAGGCAACTCGTGTAAAACAAAATTACACTCCATATTATCAAAAATAGTATTATAATACACTTTCAGAAGTCAGAATCTTTCTTTAAAATGTGGTAAGAACTCTTGAATTTTGAACATGAATGTATTGATAGTCTGAATTTGAAATACAAATTCAAATTTTGATAGACAAATCAAGCAACTGTAAACCACTCTGGTTCAAAATATTTTTAGCTTTTTAATCTGACCACATGAATATTTTACTTATCAGAGGCAAACGTATATTTATATTATAGTATAAGACACAGGATCACATTCAACATTCATTGATTAAATCATGTTGAGGCCGGTGCCACGGCTCACTAGGCTAATCTTCCGCCTTGTGGCACCGGCACACTGGGTTCTAGTCCCGGTCGGGGTGCCGGATTCTGTCCCGGTTGCCCCTCTTCCAGGCCAGCTCTCTGCTGTGGCCAGGGAGTACAGTGGAGGATGGCCCAAGTGCTTGGGCCCTGCACCCCATGGGAGACCAGGATAAGTACCTGGCTCCTGCCATCAGATCAGTGCAGTGCACCAGCTGCAGCGCGCCGGCCGCGGCAGCCATTGGAGGGTGAACCAACGGCAAAGGAAGACCTTTCTCTCTGTCTCTCTCACTGTCCACTCTGCCTGTCAAAAAAAAAAATCATGTTGAGTGAAATTATCTTAGAATAGTATGTTCATTTTAAAATATCTCTCCCTATACTACTACCTAAGTTATTATAAAATTTGGAAACTTCAGCAATTGAAAAAAAGCCTCTACTAAAATATTAGCAGCATATTTAATAAAATGATCTTCAATTTTAGCATTATACCTTTATTAATTGATATTTAAAGAGAATCCAAGATGTCTATTAAATGAATATAATATGAGCAGAATATTTCAATTATTTCATCTGATGAGGACATAAGTACTAAATTACATATTAATGTGGCGACTTTTTTATTCAACTTTCAAGTGGTGGGTTTATCATTAGAACACTGAATCAGTTTTTTGTTATTTCTAGAAATATCTCACATATTTGGAGGTCACCTTGCTATAAACAATATCTCCAAACCAAACCCTTCCCCCTGATGGTACTGGGAAAAAAGAAAAAACCCACAAAATTGGAAGCAGAGTCAGAACTATTAAAGATAGGAACATATTAAGAAATACCAAAAAAAAAAAAAATCTACAAGCAAGATCAGGAAAGGAAAGGAAAAATGGTAAATAAAATATTTAGCAACTAAAAAGTCAGCACTGGGGCTGTTATTCTGGCCCAGCAGGTTAGGCTTGTAACCAGCATTCCATCCAGTATCAGAGGGCCTGTTCAAGTTCCAGCTGTTCTTCAGATCCAGCTCCCTGCTAATGAGTCTGAGAAAGCACTGGAGGATCGTCTGAGTAGTCAGGCTCCTGACATCTATGTGGAAGACTCGAGATGGAATTTCTGGCTTCTGGCTTTAAATGAACCAGTGGATGGAAGATCTCTCTCTCTCTCTCTCTCTCTCTCTCTCTCTCTTCCTCCCTTTGTCATAATGCCTTTCAAGGAAATCAGTAAATATTTAAAGAAAAAAATTGCACCACTGGTGGCACAACCATTCATGTCTCTTTCAACTGAGATAAGGCTCTGATTGAAGGACTCCCAACCCTTGTTGTGTGTTCCACCAAACGGCGATCAGTTGATAACACATATTTCCTACAATGAGAGTTACTTCAGTTTTGCTTGTGATCTCGTAAGTGGAGTGTAGAGCTGAGCTGTTCCAAGAAACTAGAGAAGATGGGGTCACTTGTACGGTCAGAGGTGAAAAGACACAGAACCATAGAAGGGCTGTATCCAGGACAGAATGAGGTCATTCCCAGCAGCCACATGACACCTTGATACTCAAGAAGAAAATGATCAGTGTGGAATTTTATTTCCAGTTCTCTCAAACTTGACCCTTTATTCTTAATTGCATTTACCATTTAATTTCTCCACAATTTTTACCAAGTATTTCAAATATTTTAAACATAGGAATTTTAATAACCACTGAAACATACTGTAACATGGCGGTAAGCATTCTTTAAACATCAGGAAAATCCACAGTTGATATGATTATGCTGAAATATGTTAAAATGTTTTTAAGAGGAGAAAAGGTAAAAGCCTTAATTGCCTGGAAGTTTTTCTTACTAGAACACTTTGTTCCCTCATTGAATGACTCATGCTTCCTGACGTCTTGGCAACAGAATTATAGCCTCCCAGTCATGCAAGCTCCAGGATGTTATATGTTGGAGTAATCTAAAATTCAATATTCTCTTCTTTTTACAAGTCATTCAGATGATCAGCTTCAAAAAATTAATAAACTTTATCCGGTTATTGTCACTATTCCTTCTATTAGCAATCTGAAAAATCTAACAAAATCTAACTTAAAGAATAGGAAACCACCATATTTATTTTGTAAAACATTGTAAATGGTAACTCATTTTCAGCCCACATTTAAGATATTAACCATAATCTAAATCCATACATGCTAAAGAATCAGAAGAAAGAAAATAGCATTTTGAATATGATATGCACAGGGCTCACCAATACTAGAATTTCTACATTAGTTGCTAAATTATCATTGAGACAATTGATGCTATATAGGCAACAGTAATAAAAAATATTTTCTTAGCTTAAGTGCTCTCAACATAAATTTTTAATGTTTTCAGTGCAGAGAATGATGGCTTTCCTGTTCAGGTATCCTTATTTTACTGTGTTTTAAAAAGAATTGTTCATTTTATTTGAAAGACAAAGTGATAGAAAAAGAGGGAGGCAGAGACAGAAAGAGAGAGGGAGATTTCCCATATGCTGATTCACTCTTCAACTGGTTGAATGGCTGGGGCTGGGCCACGCTGAAACTAGGAGCCTGGAACTCCATCCTGGTCTCCTACATTGGTGGCAGGGGCCCAAGCACTTGGGCCGTCATCTGCTGTTACCATAGGTGCATTACCAGGGAGCTGGATCTAAACTACTGTAGTTGGAACTCAAAACTGCTGATCCATCCAATAGCAATGTGCAGCACCCATATTAACCTAATGTATCACAATACTCTTTCGATGATTTTACTCATTTTATTGTTTCTTTTCTCCTTTTGTGGAATTATTTATTTATTTGAGAGCCAGAGCTACAGACAGAGAGAGGGAGAGACAGAGAGAAAAGTCTTTCATCCCTAGACTCACTCCCCAAATGGCCTCAAAGGCCAGAGCTGGGCCCATCCAAAGCCAGGATCCAGGAGATTCCTCCAGGTCTCCCATGTAGGTGCAGGGGCCCAATCACTTGGGCCATCTTCTATTGCTTTTCCAGACCATGGTAGAGAGCTAGATTGGAAGTGGAGAAGCCACTTCCAATGCTAGCACCCATATGGGATGCTGGCACCACAAGCCGAAGCTTAGCCTACTACACCACAGCGTCGGCTCCCAATTTTATTCTTAATTTGAACTTCAGAGACAAACCTGAGGTCCAAAGAAATTATGTTTTATTTTCATAAATCTGACTTACAAAGAGGCAAAGATATACAACAGCTCTCTTGTTTTCCAACCCAATGTGTTTTGGAGAAATGCATAGGTGGCTAATGAGTTTAACTTGTAATGTTCTGTATAGCATTGTAAAGTAACTATGTTAAAAACAATTATTTCTGAATAGCCAGAACAGAGGATTTTGAATTTTCTCAGCCAAAATAAATGACAGTTACTTAATATGGTGGATATACCATTAACCCTTTTTTATCTTTATATATTGATTTCTTACGATCAACCTCTTCAATATATACAATTATTGTCAATTAAAATTAAATAATATTGAATAAATAAGGTTGTAGAAATACTTTGATTAACAACCTTTGCATTTTTATTTCAACCTCCAAAAACTAGATCTTAAAATTCAATTGTCTCACTGTAGCTACAACTATTAGTCTAAATTGATGAAATTTATATAAAGTTTTATTCAAAAAAGATCAAACCATATATGAGCATTTCTTCCTGCCACATTTCTTTCCTGATAGATCACTGGATTCCAGTTTGCTAGAGTAAACTAGAATCTCAAGTGGAAACAGATCTAAGTATGAACAACTTTTCAATTAAAAGGGTGTGTGGTTTCCAGTGCTGTTTATGTGCTTTTTGCTGTATACATAGTGAATTCCTAATTAGGAATGTCAATTTCCATAAGATTTTTTTGATTAAACATGATATATTGCAGATTTCATGTTGTTACAAAGTTTTTCACTGACTTTGGTGTAATATTGGCATCATTCAGATAGCTCTAGAAGTTTTTAATCTAGTACATTCACCCATGAGATTTGTACACAATGCTTTGATATTCTTAAAAGGAAATGCACTTGGCATTCTGAGAAACTTCACAAAAATACCTAATGCTATATGGAGATCTAAAGGGGTTCATGAATAAATAATGTCGCTGTTTGGTTTGTGTCCTTAGAAGTTTCACGGCCAACTTCTATAGCAGTTGTTTTTTCCTAGCTAATTGACAGAGGTAGGGTTATGTACATGGATTATAAAACTTTTCTCGGGGTACACCATATTGTGCTATTTTAGAATGTAAATAAATACAGTGTTACATGGATTTTTACTACCAGCTTTTCAAATATAATTCTTTTTTATGAAAAACAAAAATACTGGTTTACAAAAGAAACCTGATGATCTTCTTTATATTGTAATATTAAAATGTTACTGAAAAATATGAAGGATATTTTCTATTACCTGGAAATAACCCACATTATTCTAAGTGGATGAAAAATTAGCAGTTTTCCTGTTTTGTCATGGAATTTAAATTTAGTTGTAGACTTTGAAAAATCATTTTAAAAATGTTATTAGTATAACCATTTGAATCAGTTGTTATAATTGAAAGTGTGCAATGTATAGCTTCAGACTATGGTATTTGAACTCCAGCACAGCAAGTAGTATAATTTCTTGAAGAATTCTTTGTGTCATTTCTATCAGCACAGTTAATTATCTTATTTAATAAGATTGTAAGAACTAAGTGAGAAGATAAGCAAAGTTCCTAAATAGCATTTGCTTTAATTCTGTCTCAAAATTCTGATGACCTTATCTTTATAATATATAATTCATCTGAATACAGATTGTAGTAGACATTAGAAAATTGATTTAACCTGAATGTTCTATAATGACTTTATGGGCACCTGCGGATCAAGATGTTGTGAAGAAACTTATCTGAATTTATTATTATGGCATAGATGTCCACCAGTTCCAAGAATCTCTGAGATTTTTCAGAAAAAATATTCAACTATCTTCAAAAGTATCAGGTTTTGCAGGACATCCACCTTATTAACACAGCTTATTAACAGGCTGTGTTCATTTCTGTACCTGCTAACCTTATCATTGCAATTCTTACATAAATTAGTTTTAAGAAATTTTGTAAGTATTATAGCTTTTAGCCCTTGAAAAGAACTTTGCAATATCATGGCAACTCTCCTCTAATGAAAAACACTGTATGATTCAATGCAGCTGAAGATAGCTGTTAATAATTACCGTGCTCACAGTACACTTATCTCACTGTGACATTTTTCTTGAAGATAAAAATGGGATTTAATTTTTTTTTCTAATTTTACTTAATGTGAAGGAATTACCCTCACTTTGTACAAGCCACAGGATGTTTCTCTTGGTCCCCAAAATACCCTGTCTTGCTACTTATAAGTCTTTGCCACTAAAATACAGAATGTTTCTATGTTCATAGTTTGTGAAAGAGAAGCACAGGTTTAATAAGGGCGTAACATCTACAGGGGATTAGTAGTTCTCTTATAACTACTGTGTCAGGGACCTGAAATCGGGGTCCTTAGTTTTCCTGTTGTTTTTTATTTATGGTAAAATGCATATAAAATTAAATTTACCATTACAACATTTATTTAGGATGAAAAACATATATACTGCCAATATTTTCAATAACAAATAACTTATCAATTGAGAACATTATTATCCCCCTAAGCTTCAATATCCCAAGTTATTCCAGAATTTTTTTTTCAGCCTTTGTTAAATATCCATAGATTTTAAAAAGACTAATTCATAATCTTCAAATTTATTCTCAAAGTTCTTCCTTTTCTAATTAATAATGTATCTTGAATATATTTCCATATTTCTGCAGATAAATCTAATGGACTTTTTTTACCATGATATGCAAACATTACCACTATCTCATTTCCAGAACCTTCTCATTATTTACAGTGCTATTTACATGCTTTTTGCCGTATAAATAGTGAATTTTTAGTTATTCCCATCATCCTAAAAGGAAAGTTATTTTACCATTAAGCAATAATTCATAATGCTGTCTGTTAGTTTATATTATTATCTCTTAGATGAAGTTATATGTCTGCTGTCCTCTAGTAGTTCAATAAATTAGTAAGAAATAGAAATAAAATGAGAGAACCTAGGTTAGTCTGTGTTATATGATGCTGTCCACATCTCTGAATTTTCCATATATTTGTGCGTCTAAACGTTCTAAATAAATTGACATATATTTATGGTAACAAGGATTTTTATATATTTCTCCTTGAAATGGCAAATATAGAGAATACACACAAGACATTCATGACAATCAAGAAATACATCATTTCTTTGCATTACAGAGATAAATATTAATTTTTTTTTTGACAGGCAGAGTTAGACAGTGAGAGAGAGAGACAGAGAGAAAGGTCTTTGTTCCGTTGGTTCACCTCCCAAATGGCCACTACGGCTGGCGCACTGCGCGGATCCGAAGCCAGGAGCCAGGTGCTTCCTCCTGGTCTCCCATGTGGGTGCAGGGCCCACTGCCTTCCGGGCCACAGCAGAGAGCTGGACTAGAAGAGGAGCAACAGGGACAGAATCCAGCACCCCAACAGGGACTAGAACCCGGTGCCCCAACCAGGACTAGAACCGCGGGTGCTGGCGCCACAGGCGGACTAGCCAAGTGAGCCGTGGCACCGGCCGAAATAAATGTTAATTATTTTGTGGATTGTATCATATTAGCCTTCACTGAAGCCATTCTTTTTCTTTTATGTGGTTTCATACACATGAAAACATAAAGTATTAAATATATATTTTGTTTTTCATAAATGGTATTTTTTAGTTATACAGGCTCAGAATAAATGTGAAATGAAAACTGTTCCAAGTAGTGTTCAGATGAAAAATCAGTATCATAGAAAATGTAAATAAGATTTAAAAATGCCAGTGACCCCAAATTAGGAAATTAGTAGTGAATTGATGGATTGATGGATAGATGGATAGTCAAAAATCATTTATAGCCTCCACATAGAAAGACAGTTAAACTCCCAAATAGGGCTGAAAATTACAAAGGGATTTTCAAACATTCTTGGAAAAGTTAAATTAAAAGATAAATTCATTTCTGTATAAGAAAATTTGAAAAATTGCACACAGTTTTTTTATAATATGCATTTTTCTATCAAATTTTTGAAGACCCTTGAGTGTTTTGATGTGACCCGGCTCCAGGTTCGTGTTCATGTTCAGATGAAACACACACTACTGCTCCAGAAGGGAATAGTTCTCCCTTCCCACACACATTTTTTTAAATGTTTCTTTACCTAAAATCATAAAATAAATTTGTTCTGTATGTTATTAATTATTATAGTTAGCAGGGATATAAAAACTTGACTCAGGGATTTATAAAAATCAAATAATAAAACATGTGGAAGAGTAAGGTGACCATGAATATAATGAAAAAGACTGCATTAGGAATTTGGAGACCAGGCTTCATTCCTGACACCTACTAACTCGATATGAAGACTTTTGAAAATGAATTTGCCACTCTGGGCTTCTTTTTCTCATGTGTGAAATGAGAGGATTGCAAACAATTATCTCTGTGGTGCCCTTCAGCTCTGAATGCCTCTTTATATATTAAGTATAAGTGAATCGCCTTGGTTGGCACAGATGGTACTTCAAAAGTCCTTGGGGTCTTCTTTATATACATAATTCATTAATGGGTAGGACTTGCTGCATGTACATTGAAAAGGAATATCATTTCTTAAAATTAGCTGATTTATTATCTTCTATATCAGTGACTTTCAGAGATTATGCCAACAATTATTCCTAAGAGTAAATACAGAAGGCAGAAGCAATTAAGCTTACAAACATCACCGAGTCTTATGGAAATAGATGTCAACATAGAGATAAAAGGACTGTTTGAATTTTGTAACTTCTCAAATATATAACATTTTTCAATATATAACAACATTTTTATTACTGGTTTTACCAAAAACACACAAGAACTTCGCTGTAGGTCAGTTTGAGCAGTCTGACAACTAAGGCTCCAAAGTTAGGTTGTAGGTGAGTGTGTGCAAAATAGATCCCTACGGTGAAAAATGCATTAAATCACAAAGAAAAAAGTTAAACACCAGCAACTGATGGCAAGGAAAATTTGATGTAGAAACCAGTGCTCTAAGCTATGAAATGAGAGATTAAGTTAAATGGAAGCCCTAAGATAAAGCAACTCAGAAATGAAACTGTCCAGGTAAAAACTACCTCATTATGTGTAGAATAGAGCACGTTGTTGATAAAGATTACCATGATAATCCAGAAAAAGATTGTTACATTCAGTAGGTTCTGTGAACTCTGGCCATGAAGGGAAGGTGTTGAGAATGATTTAGAACCACAGTTCTAAAGCTGCTAGCAATATTTCAGTTGTGGAGTGCAGAGATCTCTAATTTCGAGATATTTGGAAGACAAAAAATATTTTCTTGTCCCTTCTTATTTAAAATATTAATGTTTATGTAAATACTTAAATTTCTTAACCTTTTGTAGTTGAATTTATTGGCCATATTTCACAGATGTTCTTGTTTTGTGCCACTTCCACATTTAATATGCAAATAACAACAGACTTACCCCTTGCTTAATAACACATTTGATTTGACTCACCTTCATGTTGTATCTAAAACAACTGATCTTGTACTAGGTCCCTGATTTTCTGGTAAGCAGTTGCTGTCAACCATTACTAACATGTTTCCCTGACAAGGTTGTTTTTTTTTCCCTTGAAGAATGGATCTAAATTAATTAAATACTTAATAATTCATGCTAGGTTTACAGTAAGTTTTTCATTTTCTCTCATTACTTCAGGAAATATGTTTTGGAAATTAATAGAGTTTAGTTATGAAAAACCAGTTGCATATTGGATTTAGATCAAACAGGGACTATTCATTTCATACTTGAATTGAGGGAGTATAGATACATTTACTTTTATAAATCCCATGCATGAGTTTCTGAAAATATTCACTTTCCCTTGGCATGATTGTATTCAAAGGCTTGATGATAAATACTAATTAATCATTGCCTGTTCAAATTATTCTTGTTAAGTTTTTGTCACACATAAAAACTTCCTTTAGAAATCATAATCCTATATGCTGATATGTATATATAAAAATACATACATACTTGTGTATATATATTTCTTTTAAAATAAATCAGTTCTCCACATATGAATATTAATTAAAAATACTTATTTTTAACTTAAACCAAAATCAAGAGCATGTTTTTCCTCATTCCACAGTTTTATACCTAGCACTTTCTTCTAATAACATCTTATTACTTTTGGCAGGTACTTAACAAAGGTTATTATAGTGATCATATAATGGAACTTTCCCCATTAGAATAACATAGGAATTTAAATTGTTTCATGATGAGACAGACACAAATCAATACTTGAATCTGAAGCATGGATTTTGGTTAATTATGCTTACATATGTGCATGCAGCTTTATTGCTTCCTAATAACACTTTTATAAGACTACAAGTACAATAACATTCATTTAACTTGGTGTATACTGTGCAATAAGGAAAATCATAATTTTCATTGGTACTAAGGGAATATCTTTGTTAGCATTGTTTGCTTTTGAAAAACAAATTACTCCAAAGGAGGGCAAAAGTTAAGTATTGTATAAGATGCTATTTGCATCAGATGTGTTGTTCTCCATGATGAATTGCTGGTGAGTCATTAATTCACTGTTTTCTTTTAATTCTTCTCCAGATGACATTTACTCTTTGTAATTGTGTGTATCCTCAGACATTCAGTTGCTTTAGACTTGGAAAGCCATAAACAATGCTATAAGTCAGTTGTTTTGAAAACAAACTAGAGACTTACAAATGTATATCAAGCTATTATTAATGCTAAGAAATGTTTTGACAAAAAAAGAAATAGTATCTCATATATGTGTGTGTGTGTGTGTGTGTGTATATATATATATATATATATATAAAGATTTATTCTGTTTATTTGAAGGGCAGAGTTAGAGAGAGACAGAGAGAGATCTTTCATCTGTTGGTCTACTCGCTAAATGGCCACAACAGCCAGGTCTAGATCAGACTGAAGCCAGGAGCTATCAGCTTCTTCCACGTCTCTCACGTGGGTGCAGGGGCCCAAGGACTTGGGCCATTTTCTGCTGCTTTTTCAGGTGCATTAGCAGGGAGCTGGATTGGAAGTGGAGCAGACAGACTTGAACCAATGCCTATATGGGAGGCTGATGTCACAGGCCAGCCACAAAGCCAGCCGCTATCAGAGATATTTAAACATCTTGTTTCAAGGTGTTAATCTTTTCAGTGCATTTATATATACACAACTTACATAAATAATTCATCACATATCACTAGAAGCTTAAAAAGTTGGTTGGGGATATGGAAAAAGGATATTGGGAACACAATATTTTAATTTTTTTAGTTTTAAATGCTTATTATATTTATTGACTTGAAAGGGAGGGAGGATAAAGATTGAGAGAGAGAAATTTCATCTGTTGATTCATCCCATAATACCTGCCGCAGTTGAGCACTGCCTGGTCGAAGCCCGGAGCTAGGAACTCCATTGGATCTCACAAGTATTGGGTTATCACCTGCCACCCCCCGGTTCATTAACCAGAAGCTGGATTGTAAATAGAGGATATTGGACTCAAACCTGTACTCCGACATGGAATGTGGATGAGATGTCCCCAGTGACAGCTTAACACACTACACCGCATTGTGTGCTCCAGGAATACATTATTTTTAAAAAGCTTACTTATTGCAGAGTGAAGATATCTTCCCAGTAGAGGTTCAATATAAGTAAACATGAAACTTTTCACTGAAAAATTACACATACACACACACACAATACAATGTGAAAATAAACTGCACCTAACTATATAATGTAGTTACACCATTTTTAATCACTCCAAACTCAGTCAGCTTGCACTCTAAGAAACAGCACTCAAGAATAGGCTAGTACAGTTATCCTTTAGATTTAGGAGTATTTGCTGTCGTAGTTTAGGAAATAGTCTACTTCACCATCTAATTTCAAAAAATTTCAATGAAAATATGTTTAAGTTAGAATTTCATTAATTAAGTTAACGGTCTTTCAAAGGAGAATATTATCCTCCTTTGGGGAAAAAGAAGCCCAGGCACTTTTTGACAATGAAAAAGTGTTTTTCTTTGTTTGTATTTAATCATTAGCAGTCTTATAAAATAGATTAAACAGATTAAATGTTTTACATATATATTTGAACTTAAAGAAAATATTTTTCCTAGAACTTTTAAAAAGTGCTTGAAAGCTAGCTCTCAATAAAGACTAAACAACATAGATTACATTGAAAATATTTGAGAACACATTAATCAGTTATTGAACATTTTCAAAAAGCTATAGTCTGATAGAGAATACTAGCAATTCAATCATAAATTATGCTTTTGAGCAAAGAGCCAGTGCCTGGGAAATATTTGTTGCACTTGATGTTATGAGAGAACAAGTGGCTCATCTGATGGAACCTAGCTCCTTACTACTGTGGTTCACTTAATAACAGCACTAGCATCATCCAGAACCTCGTTAACAGCACTACAGTCTCACTTCCAATCCCATGGGTGTGTGATCTTCATTGTTAACAAACTGTACACATTATTTAAACAAATGCTTGATCCAGGTTTCAAGGAAAACTACTCAGAAAAAATCATGTTAAAAATTTACTCCCAAATAGCAAAAAAGATAAAGATTTAAAAATGTGAGTGGTAAAGGTAAAGGTTTCTAGATTCAGTGATGGGTGTAGTTAAAACCAAGCAGAGAGCTCAGGCTGCTGGTTAGAGGAAGCATGGAGGAAGAACTTGCTTCAATTTTAGACATACTATGTGTTTTTTTTTTTTTTTTTTTTTTTTTGACAGGCAGAGTGGACAGTGAGACAGAGAGACAGAGAGAAAGGTCTTCCTTTTGCCGTTGGTTCACCCTCCAATGGCCGCCGCGGCCGGCGCACTGCACTGATCCTATGGCAGGAGCCAGGTGCTTCTCCTGGTCTCCCATGGGGTGCAGGGCCCAAGCACTTGGGCCATCTTCCACTGCACTCCCTGGCCACAGCAGAGAGCTGGCCTGGAAGAGGGGCAACCGAGACAGAATCCGGCGCCCTGACCGGGACTAGAACCAGGTGTGCCGGCGCCGCAAGGCGGAAGATTAGCCTAGTGAGCTGCGGCGCCGGCCACTATGTGCTCTTAAGACATGTTTCAGGGATGTATATTTAAAGGGAATAAGAGCATAAGACTCTGGAGATCAAGAGTGAATTCTCTACTAGAGTTCTCTGACTTGGGGAATGGTGGTATATTGAAAATAACTGAAGTCATAGGAGTGGGAAAGATTGCTCAAAGAAAATATGTAAGGCAAAAAGGAGAAAAAAGTCCAATGCAACGGGTTAAGCCGCTGCTTGCAATACCAGCCTCCCATATCAAAGTGCTGGTTCAAGTCCTGGATGCTCAGCTTCTGATCCAGCTCCCTACTAATGCACCTTGGAAAACAGCAAAAATGGCTAAGTTTTTGGGCCCCTGCCACCCACTCGGGAGACCCCAGTGAAGCCCTGTGATCTTGGCTTTGGCCTGGACCAGCCCTGACCATTGTGGTAAATTGGGGAGTGAACTAGCTAATGGAAAATCTCTCTCTCTCCCTGTCTCTCCCCTCTCCTCCCTCCCCTCCCCTCCCTTCCCCTCCCCTCCCCTTCCCTTCCCTTCTCTATTCTCCCTTCTCTCTGTCTCTCTGTTTGTAGTTTAAATAAATAAATAAATCTTAAAAAAAAGAATGTACCATGGCATTAGGCTGTTTCATAGGCATCCTAAACTTAAAAGGTCAAAAGCTGAATTTATTTTCTTTGACCTTCCAGTATGCCTCCCTATATCTTAATACTTCACTTGATATATAATAGTAGCTCTGGAATTTTAGTATGTTAACACATAGACTGCTGGATATCAAATGTACAGTTTCTGATTCAGTAAGTGTGGAACAGAGATTTTAATAAAAACTATATTTCTAGCAGGTGATGCTGGGAATTTGGTAACTATGCTTTGAGATCCATTGGCACACAAAAATAATATTTGTTAAATCAGTAATTATTATGTATTGAGGTATAGTTAAAATAAGTCACATAGATTCAAACATTGAGCTTTACTTAATACAAGTAAATCACAGGAAATTATCTTAGAACTTAGTCTGAAAGAACAAGGAAGCTCATTCAAACACCTACTTATGGTTGATTAGAGGCGTTAAATAACATGTGTGAGGGAAAATAACTGGACTAAACTACTTCTCTTTTTCCAGAAAAATAAAATAAATTTATATGTAACATTTGTATTTAGCTAAGCAATGATTAGCTTTCCAATTGCAGAGATGAAGAAAGGGCAGAATGTATTTTCCCTAGATGAGTATGCTGTTGTGCTCAGACACCGATTTCCCCTAAGTGAATAAATACTGACTTTTAGTGCTTCTCCCCAAAGTCCTGCTGTGCATGGCAGGGGCAGGGTAGGGGGACAGAAAAGCTCATTCTTACGACACCAAGCTGTTTTGGTCAAACTTTTTTTTTTTTTTTTTTTTTTTGAGGAAAGTAAGCAGAGATAACTTCAGACCTACAGATCTTAAAAAAAGATAAATGATTTATTTGAAGCAAAGTGATAGCACTTAAGTCATTTAGGCAGTGAGTGCCAAAGCTGTGGGGAGAGAGCCCCGGATCCAGGGCGACTAGCCGTCCTCCTCTCCCACGCACAGCCCTCTTCACTCCTCCTGGCTCCTGCTATCGGATCTGCGCGGTGCGCCAGCCGCAGCGCGCTGGCCGCGGCGGCCATTGGAGGGTGAACCCTTTTTCCCTTTTTTTTTTTTTTTTTTTTTTTTGGAAATTAAGGAAACTTTATTTCAGAGGGAGAGGGGTGTTTGATTGTTTTCTGAAGTCTAAATATTTGGCAGAACCCACAAGAATCATGCAGTATACTTATAGAAAGCATTTATTTAAATCAAAGGATACAGTGCAGCAAGAGAATAAGAATACAGACGTCAGAGTTTCCAGAGTCTTTCCACTGCATGAGTTTCCCATGGGCTCAAACTTTGGGCATTTGGAGAATGCTTAGCCTCTGGCTTGAACTGCCAAGATCTAGGCAAGAAATGTTGGTCTGGGGAGGGTTCGCTCACAGAGCTCTCAATGGCTCTTTAAAATTGTCAAAGCAGACTCTTCAAACTGGGCAGGCTAGTTTCACACTAACACAGAAACTGTCACTGGGAGTCTCTAGTGGGGTTTCAGACCCTAAACAGTATATCACATGCCCCATTACTGTTTTTTTTTTTTTTTCATTTGTTTGGTTTTTGCCAGAAATAAAAACAAGATATAACAGAGGTATCCAGAAATAAAGATAGAATTTTCTAGTCCAGCTGTTTGCTGCTTGGCAGTCTTGTGAGAGAGCCAATGAGCTCTCTTTTCTGTTGAGCAGCTGCATGAGGGGCCGGGGAGATTGAATCACAGGTCTCTGGAAGTGGCTGCAGAAGCACGCTGAGTGAGGTAGACATGCCGGTTTTGAGTGCTGCAGGGAAAAGTAATGCACTTATTCTTTACTGTGTACTAGAAACAGCTTGTACATAATGACAGTGATGCTTTTGTGCCTACACTCTAATTACTGCATCATAATCAAGTTGACTCAGACAGATGTACATAGGTATGCAGGATTTTTTTAAAAGATTTGTTCATTTATTTGAAATTTAAGTTACAAAAATGGGGAAAGAGAGAGAAAGAGAGAAACACTCCATCTGCTGATTCACTCTCCAAATGACCACAAATGCCAGGGCCTGGCCAGGCCAAAGCCAGGTGCCAGGAATTCCACCCAAGCATCCCATGTGGATAGTAAGAACTCAAGTATTATAATCTACTGCTTCCCAGGTACACTAGCAGGGAACTAGATTGGAAACCAAGAACCCGTGAGTCGAATAAGTGATACATTATGGGATGAGGGCATCCCAAATGGTGACTGAACTGACTATGCCACAGTGCCCACACCTGCATATGTTAAGTACTTTGGGGGCAATATGGTTATCAAATTAAGGAATCTGTGTCAAAGTATATTTCTTGGAGGACACTAATCTCCAAATGGGAGTGTCCAAACAACATAAATGTGTGAAAATATGCAGGAAAAAATTAAAGATATATAATCATTATTCACAAGGAGTCAGAACATCTAGATCTTCTATTCAATCTTCTGTTTTCAGGAAAATTTCCACATATATCAAGTGTGCTTTATTTGAGGGAAGACTTTTATCCCAGTGTCTTTATTCAGTTTTATCACTTGCTTGTCTATTTGTGCTCAATTCTACCATTTGCACAATGAACTAATTTTTGAATATCTAATTCAGTTTTCACAAAGGATGATCTTATGACAACCTGCATTGAAACAACTGTGGAAAGCTTCCCAAGCTTGAATGTGTACATGACCCATCTGGGGATCTTTGTAAAACACAAGTTTTGATCTCATAGGTCTTCACTTTCTATAGCCTCTTTGGTAATAATTCACACTTCTCTTTGTATATGTATATGTATTTAAATATAAAAAGGCAGGCACATCAAAAGAAAATTGTGGGATAGTGAGCTCAGCTGCTGGATACGATGCTGGCATCCCATATCTGAGCAAAGTTTGGAGTCCTTGCTGCTCTGCTTCCTATCCAGCTCCCTATTAATGGGCCTTGGAAAGCAAAAGAAGATGGCCCAAGCACCTCAACTTCTGCCGTCCATGTGGGAAACCCATATGGCACTCCAACATCCTGGTTTTGGCTTGGGCCAGTCACAGCCATTGTAGCTAATTCAGGAGTGGACGAGTGGATGACAGATTTCTCTCCCTCCTCCTACAATACCCCTACCCCATGTTTCATGAAAATAAATTAATCTTAAAAATAGAATCATATCTAAGATTAAACCTAAACATCTGCATTCCCATGAAGCAAACACATCCTCAGGTTTTGTAAATTAAGTTTAACAGCCTCTTGCCAGAGTAAAGTTCAACATCTGAGTTACCCTACAACTATGAAATTATGTAGCTCTTGTCTCACTCTGATACTCTCCTATATCCTAAATTGGAAGCCTGACATATTCTCTGAGTTCTCAGTACTGTTAGGGCATCTGTGTTGCTTAACGTATCTATGATTTGCAAACAGATGCCAAGCTCTCTTGCCTCTAGATTCAACATTTAATTAGGTTCTGATCCTTTGCTGGAAGATCTAAGATAAAACTTTTGCACTATCAGAAGTATGAGATTTTTCCTCCAAATGAAGAGCCAAATTATGACTTCATACTTTTAGAACTCAAGTAAAGAAATATAGGATTACATTTTTTTTTCTTATATCAGTCACTGGCTCTTTAGAACTATGCCCTTAAGTTCATTCTGAAATCGTTTCATGCCTCCTCTCCATGGTATCTTATTTCTTTATAGGAAATGGCTACCGAAATCAAATGCTTTGTATGTGCAACACAGAATGGATGGAGTAGAACCTAGCACATGACTTCCTTCCTCTTAAAGGGATTATTATTTTGATTATTATTATTATTATTTTCATTTATCTGAAAGCCAGAGACAAAGTGAGACAGACAGTCTCCCATCCATGGGTTCACTCCCCAAATGCCTCCAACTGCTGGGGCTAGGTGAGTCCAAAGCCACGAGCCACAGCCCAATCCTGGTCCCTGTAGCAGGGACCCAGTTCTTAGGACATTATTGCTGCTACCCAGTGTACATATTAGCAGGAGCAGAGCCAGGCGCTCCAGTAAGGGAGGCGGGCATCCCACGAGGCACCTTAACCACTGCACCAAGGGCCCACTCTAATATCTCTTTTTTTTATTGTTACTGAGTATTCAAATGTTAGTGCATATGGTACATCAGAGTATTGAATAATTTTTCATATAGCCTAATGATGTTTCCTAATTTTATTTTTCCTCTTCTTGCAGTATAAGCAAGTAGAACAATACATGTCATTCCATAAGTTACCAGCTGATATGCGTCAGAAGATACATGATTACTATGAACACAGATATCAAGGCAAAATCTTTGATGAGGAAAATATTCTCAATGAACTGAATGATCCTCTGAGAGAGGTAAGGATTATTTTCTTCAATCTCCATCGCACATGATCATTATTTTCTCTTTTCATGAGAAATTCTGTAAAAAAAAAAAATCTGAACTAAATGAGAAGATAACTTTTGACCTTATTCTCCTTTAAGTATTTCTTGTATAAAGGCTTTTAATTGCTTTTTAATGCATTATGTAATGTTCTATGAATTATGACTCTCAGAACCATTCTGTTTTCCATCACTTGTTCTCAGACTTCCTTCTTATGACCTCATTGTCCATATCCACCCAGTATTCCACTGGCTTATGCTTCCTGAACTGTTTTTCTTGTTTTTGAATTCTACTCTCTCCCTTCCTTTTTTATTGATCATCTCTTGAACCCTGATCACAAACTGATCTTCCATGAGCAATTCATTTGCTATTACCTCATTAAAACACTTCATAACATCAGTAATGTCTCTTTGCCTTGCATCTTCTTTCCATTCCAAAAGCTACATGATATCCCCCTTGGCCAAACATACATGAATACAGTAAGCTATCTCATGAAATCACTGTCTTCCATTATTAAGTCTTTCTTATTTAAAGTCTGTTTATAAAGTTTGCATTCATTCTCTGAGGGAAACTTGGGATATAAAGCTTCAGTTTTATTTGGAATCTTGTCTGTCTAATAGTTGCACATATCATCACCAAATACTGGAACATTCATGCCACACCTCCTTCCTTGCTTGCTTCTCCTCTGCCGTCATCCAAGCCTAAGGCTGCTCAAGTATATTATCTGCACTATCCCTTAGTTTGCCTTCCAACCTTTGAGGTTTTTATCTAACTACCCCTTAAAACACCTGTGTCAGATTAATATTTTATGTACCCAAGCTGATTGCCTTTCTTCTCAAAAAAATCAATCTTCACACTAAAAATAAATTCAATATAGACTGCTTAAGCTAATGTTTCAGCTCTTTTGCATTCTCACTTTGGTTCTTTTCTTTTCACTGTTGCCTTACATGTTGCAAAGTGGCCTGCAACCAAATTTTGCAACTTGCTGTCTTGCAAAAATCAATTATAGTTTCTCATCCTTGCATCATACAATTTCCAGAAATGTCTCTCATCTGTTGACAAAATCTAGTTCCAATAATACTTCTTTATTTTTACCTTCTTTGACCAGATACCAGACTGGATTTTATCTCTGTTTTCCCTGACTCCCAGGGCCATGTAGTTTATATTTTTAATTTTTCTTGAAAATCCTAATACATTTAGCATAATTTAAATTACTCAAATATTCACACAACAAATTTCTCTCTTATTTATAGCCATTTCTAAATTTCTACATGCACAAAAATTTATTCACATAATTTTAAGTACCATTTACCTATTAGGAATTTTGAAAATAAAAGGTTAACTATCTACTATTAATGAACTTAATTTTCCTATAAATTCTTCAATCAAATTAGAATGTATCAACCTTTATGTGTTGAAAATATATTCCAGTTATGTCTTTTGTTTGCCTTAAAGAAAGCAATATATTAGCTGTATTTTAAAAATTTAAAAAGATAGTTTGCTCTATATCTTGCTGGAATATAAAATTTATTTTAAATTCAAATTCTCTTCACTAAAAGGCAGAAGCTCAAGACAGTGGAATCAGGTTGGGTTCTCCAGGAGGCAGAGGGTGCAAAGATAGCTTGATTCAAGTCAGAGCTTGGAGACAAGGATAATTCAAGAGACAATATCAGGGAGGAGATCAAATCAAAAGGCAGGAAATAAAACTAAGGATATATTCCAGAGACAGGGAAAGTTAGGATCCTGGTGTAAAATCTCATCAGCAATACAGAAACAAATAGACCAAATAAATGTAAAAATGAACCCTGAGAAATCCAGCCTTTTGGAAAGTTGCCCTCCGTGTGGGAAATTCTCAATATAATATAAAATGGGGATAAAAAGACATTTCTCTGTGACCTGTTTATTTTATTTACTGTCCTTTCTCTGTCTCTGACTGGAAATTTTCCACCTCTCACTTTTACCCGCATGCACAGACATATGTCCTACTGCATTCAGTCACTAAATGATGACCAGCTTCTTCTCTGGTGTATTCACATTCCATGGCTGAGAGTCTCAACGTCTTATAACTTGACATAGGAAATGCGCTCACAAGTGTTCTCCCTGGCTTGATTCTCAGTGGCTCAAATTCATCCCACTGCAGCACAGCCATACAAATACAAAACCAAACTTTACAATGTCACTGTTAGATCCCTGCCTTGACCTTCCATCCCCTGCAGGAAAAAGTCAAAGCTCCTTGAGGTGACACAGATCCTTCATGGCCAGCCTCCAACTTCGGTTTTTTGCATTAATGCCTCACAATAGTGTATTTTTTTTTTTACAATTTTTATGGGGAAAATTGCTACTGATAGCTTCTTTGCCTTTCTTTATGTTAGTGTATTTTCAATCCTTTCTAATCAGAGTACTTTTCACTTTCTATTAAACATTCTTATCAGATCTTACCTTCTTTGTAAAATGTCCTTGACCACTATCTGTATTACTGTATTTATTATTTGTTACCAATGAATTTTTTGAGGATAAAAACTGTCAATATCTTCATATCTCTAATGACCAGGATATATTAGGAACTCATGAAACATTTAATGAGTGATTTTTTTAACAGAATTTTGAATCAAAACCAGAGTAAAAATTACCCTACATAATAGAATTAGAGTGCCTCGTAGAGGAAGTATGAACTGGTCAGACATTTAAAATATTTACAAGGTGAAAACAGCATTTCTCCATTTGTTCTCCTACCCCTCAGTTTTTGCTACTCTGGCTTCAGAACCATAAATGAAGTCTAAATTTAATGTTGCACTGGGTTAAGTGATTATTAGAAAGAAAAAAGCATTACTAGAAAAGAGCGTATGGAGCAACATGGAAGAGAATTAATAAAAGTCAGTATTTACATAAAACTTGGGTTTAAAAAAACTGCACATGGTTTCTGAAGAAAATTTAGTGGAACAGTGGGAAATGTATCTTTGTCTATCAAATTGGGGTATTCTATATACATGTTCCATTCAAGTCATAGTGGTAGCTCAACAGTAATATCTAAAAAACAGTAAAATGCATCATTCTACTTTTCAAACATTTCTTTGCACCTAGAAGATGAAACATAAACTTATGAGAAGGGGTGTTTCTATCAGTGGTATGTTATTACAGTGTCTAGAAAGTGCCTAGCTCAGAGTCAACATTTAATTACTGATAAAATGAATGTGAAATTAGTAAACTAAGATATTCCCAAGGTAAGGCAGGTTACTCAGCATTTATTTTGTAATAAAATGTAAAAATATAATATTGATTTTAGCACATGTAATTGCTAAACATATTCAGTTTTCAGTCAGCAACCATGTAGTCTAGCTGGACTTTTAAACCATATCATTGTCCAGAAGCCTCAATTTTATAAAAGTATTCTACATAATTCAAGGTGCTAATGCATTCTTAAGAGAAGTGATTGCAGCTATTACAAGTCTGTGAAATCAGAAACTTATAAAGGTGATGGATAGGTCACACCTTCAGACTCTCAAAAATTTACATTAATAACCTATTGCTTTAATGTAGGGAAAGAAAGCAAAATGTTATGGTAAGGAAAGTGAAAATTCTTCTGTGTTTATAATCAAGTCTGTTTTATATTTTATCCATTTTATACCCCAGGCTCCTTTTCAATGTGTTGGGATACTGTCAAATATAAAGAATCCTAATTTTGTGAAATGGCAAAACAATTTCATTTGTATGACATTTGAAAGCTCCAAAATAATCTCACACCATGCATATAAAATTAATTCAGGTAGTTTATATTTCAAAAGCAATACTTTATTAAAAACATTTTCCTATTTCATTTCTTTGGTAGAAATTATGTGATTTATCATTTTTATATGTTAGAGGCAAATTTGTATAACACCTGTAATGAATGACTGGTTCAACCTTACTGTTGAAATATCAACAAAAATGTTACCTCCTCAATGAATCCTTCCCTGAAAAACTAACGTGAATTAGTTAGCATGTCATTCTCTAAAACATCATCCTTTTTGGTATGTACACATTACTCTGTTGTCTTATTTACCCTTAATATTTACTTGTTCATTGTCTGTTCTGATGGATGAACTCGAGATCCAAAAAAGCATGGACTGTTTCTATCTTGATTTCTACCACAACTTCAGCCCTCCAGTCCATATGTAATTATTAGCTGTTGTATAAATAAACAAATTAAAGTTCAATGTGGATCACATACTTGGCTGATCATCTCAAAGAACATTGCTTGTAAGAGCTCTGAGAGAGCATTTTGTCAACAAAGTGGTGTCACGTGTATTAAATAAGAAAAGCAATAATCAGAATGATACAGAGCTCTTTCCAAATAACAGGATCCTGTAGATCATACTGAGATCAATATTTTTCCTTATGTGTTACAAAAGGATATTCTCATTCTCAGATTCTTCTGTGATTGTGTTAAATGAATGTGCTGTGTACCAGGACATCCTAATTTTTCATGTGATTGTTTTTACTTTCTTTTTAACTTTCTCCAGATTTCTGAATTAATCACTTAGTACACAGTATAGTAACTCAGAGAGGGGCAGGTGATGTATTTAAGTAGAATGACAATATAGAAAGTAAATTCTGTCCAACCACTATTTTTTTAAAGATTTATTTATTTATTTGAAAGTCAGAGTTACACAGAGAGGAGAGGCAGAGAGAGAGAGAGAGAGAGAGAGAGAGGTCTTCCATCCAATTGTTCACTCCCCAATTGGCCACAACAGCCAGAGCTGTGCCAATCCGAAGCCAGGAGCCAGGAGCTTCTTCTGAGTCTCCCAGGCAGGTGCAGGGGCCTAAGGACTTGGGCCATCCTCCACTGCTTTCCCAGGCCATAGCAGAGAGCTGGATCAGAAGCAGAGCAGCTGATACTCGAATCAGGCCCTGGCATTAACCCACTGCGCAGCAGGGCCAGCCCCAACCAACCACTATTTTTTAATAACCATCATGGGCTAGATAGAAAGTACATTTTTCCTCTTGTATTGCTGCTATAGCCAGAGTGTTTATGTCCCCTTCCCCTATTCATATGTTGAAATCCTAACCTCTGAGGTGTTTTTATTAGAATTTGGGGCCAGTCTTTAGGGTGGCATTGTCATGATGAGAATTCATGTCCTTATAAAGAGATCAAAGAGAGATTCCCTTATCCTTTCTGCCATGTGAGGACACAGCACAAAGATGGTAATAGATGAACCAGAAATTGAGTTCTCACCAGACATCATCTCTGATAACACCTGGCTTGAACTTCCCAGCTTCCACAACTGTGAGAAATAAATTTATTTTGCTTATAAACCACCTGCTCTACCATACTTTGCTATAGCAGCCCAGAAGGACTAAAGCAACTGCTGTGCCAGATCTTCCTACAATATGGTCAATGGCTTATCAAACAACTGGTGCTGGTCTCTTGTCTAAATCTAAGTGGTGCGACACTTCAGGGTGCAGCAGGTGCACAGTTACAGATGAAATTGTGTGTTGTTTATCCTTGGACTAGACCTTGTATCCTGCATACTGCTCTCCACTGGAATCCTCAGGATTCTGGGAGGTAACTGTAGAATAACTGAGGTGCCCGCGCTGTGGCATAGCGTATAAAGCCGCCACCTGCAGTGCAGGCATCCCGTATGGGCGCCGGCTTGAGCCCTTGCTGCTTCACTTCTGACCTAGCACTCTGCTATGGCCTGGGAAAGCAGTAGAAGTTGGCCCAAGTGCTTGGATCCCTAAACTCACGTGGGAAACCCAGAGGAAGCTCTTGGCTCCTGGCAGCAGATCTGCACAGCTCCAGCCATTGCAGCCATCTGGAAAGTGAATTAGCAGATGGAAGACCTCTTTCTTCTGCCTCTCCGTACCTTTGCCTTTCAAATACATAAGTAAATCTCAAAAATAAAAAGCGATAATGGAAAAATTGGGGCTGGGCATATGACATCAAGTTTAGCATGCTGCTTAGAATGCCCACATCCTGCTGGCGCCGTGGCTCACTAGGCTAATCCTCTGCCTTGCGGCGCCAGCACACCGGGTTCTAGTCCCGGTCGGGGCGCCGGATTCTGTCCCGGTTGCCCCTCTTCCAGGCCAGCTCTCTGCTGTGGCCAGGGAGTGCAGTGGAGGATGGTCCAAGTGCTTGGGCCCTGCACCCCATGGGAGACCAGGAAAAGCACCTGGCTCCTGCCATCGGATCAGCGCGGTGCGCCGGCCGCAGCACGCTGGCCACAGAGGCCATTGGAGGGTGAACCAACAGCAAAGGAAGACCTTTCTCTCTCTCTCTCTCTCTCACTGTCCACTCTGCCTGTCAAAAAAAAAAAAAAAAAAAAAAAAAAAAAAAGAATGCCCACATCCTGTATGAGAGTACCTGAATTTTACGTACCTGAGTTTGAATCTCAGCTCTGATCCTGATTCCAGGTTGTTCATATTGTGTACCCCTGGAAAGCAGCAGTAAATGGAAGAATCGGGTAGCTGGTTCTCTGTCACCCATTTTGGGAGACCTTGATTGAGTTCCTGTCTTGCTTAAGCCTGAGCTTTCTCTGACCTTGGTAGGCATTTTGGGAGGGAGCCAGAAGATGGGAGAGCCTCTGTGCCTGTCTTTTTAAAAATAAATATATAAGTAACTTAAAATAATCTGCAGTTCACTGTAAGCTAAAGTAACTGAATATAAGAATATGAAGGTGTAACTGAAATTTATTTAGGAAATTCTTAAGGTGGTTCTCAGAAACTTGCTATTTTAAATCATAACTTGTTCTGAGATATATTCATCATTGGTAATCTTCACTCTCTAGTTGCTGTGGGGCTGTGTCTAGCAAAATTTATGAGTCTGAAAAGTTGTATTTAATTAATTTCTATTATTAATTAACCTCCCCTTCACCTCAATTGTTGCCAGACCTGAGTTTCCCCAGTTTCTCCTCCCATCCACTTGTTATAGGTTTAGGAGTATTTTTCCATGACTCCTCAGAAATATTCAAAATTGCATTGTCTTTGAGAGTTCATATCCCTTCTGTGATTTTTTTTCTCAATGCTGTTGGTAATGGCATGTATTATTTCAGCTATGTAACAAATAATGAATGGAAAACTACAACTGAGGGGCTTTGCAGCATCAGAGTTGCTAAATATAGCCTCCATTCCATTTAAATCCAGCTCCAGAACTAAGTAGATATACAGCTTCAGGCTTTTTTCTTAACTTACTTGCATTTCAGTCTACTCACCTTGAAATGTGAAAGGTGATCACAATAACTACTTATGGGGTTATTTTAGAGATTAAGTGAGCAAAACATATAAAAAATTAGTTAAGTGGCCAGCACATAGCAAGTGTATAGCAGATTGTGAATCTTGGTGCTGCTATGATTCAATGAAGACAAGGCTGCAGACCTAGCTGCCGTGGCTCCTACAGTTTGGTGAGACATAGAGTTTTAAGTAACCACCTATGACTGTGTAAGTTCAGAGAGAATGGTTAAAGAGTATTAGACCAGTATACAAAAGGGACACCAAGCCCAGCCGTTATGCACTTCATTCCTTTTGTAATTTACTCAAGCAATCTACTAATAAATTCTCCCTTTATTTTAAGAGCCAGCTTTCTGGATACAATGCCTTAGCACCCCAAACTTGACATTGAAACGTTATGATCCCAAGACTGAACTATACTTGAATAAATGCTGGCAGTATATTTAAAAACAAAAGCTAATTAGGAAAACTCAGTGAATTATACTCCTCTGCTTAGGAGAGGCTCTTGGAATGTGTACAAAATAAGAAGGGCTATTTTTAACATGATCAGACTTACACTGATTTGATTAGAGCAAATGGCAAACTTAACAGTCAAGAAAGAGGTTAATGCCCTTCTGAGCTTGTCTCCAAAGTTCAGAACTGATCTATTTTTAAACAATGAAGTGTGAAGAGCCGTGGGCTGAAAATAGGTACAGATCATGTGTCCCAGTAGAATATAGAACGTCAGTATATTTCATCTTCACAGAACATGGATCGAGCTGAGAGTATAATCTTGTCCTTCTGACCTTTAATATGTCAAATACAATGTTATGCAAGAAAATATAACTTTCATATTTATTTATGTCATGCAATTCTAAATCATTTTTCAAAATACATGTATTAATTTAAAACTTTTTTTGTTTATTTTTATTTGAGATGCAGAGAGAGAGAAGGAGAATTTTCCATTTGCTGGTTCACTCTCCAAATGTCTGAAAGAGCCAGGATTGTGCCAGCACAAAGCAGGGAGTCAGGAACTCAATCTGGAATCTGGGTCTCCAATATAGAATGCAGGGACCCAACTACTAGAACTTACTTCTTTCCTGGGTGTCCATTAGCAGGAAGCTGGAATCAGGGGCAGAGTTAGGACTCAAAGCCACACACTCCAATGTGGGACGCAGGCATCCTAGGTGGCACCTCAGCTTGCCACCTGCCAAATTGCCTGCCCTGTTGGTTTTTAAAATGCTTTCCAAAAAGGTGTTTAGTTGAAAATAAGTAAAACATGCTAGAATTATAGTATTCTAAAGTTGCACCAATATCTTTCAAAAGACCAAATACTCATGTAACAGGCATAAGTAACAAAAAACTAGGAAAATTACTTAAGGAATGTGGATGTGCTGACCCTATGAAAATAATCGGCCTATAAATTTATTCCTTCTTTTGTTTGGCCTATAAGTTTTTTCCATACATCCCTAGATTCTGAAAGATAGGCAAAAATTTATCTATTTCTCAATGTATGCAAGACAGTCAACAAGGCATAACAGGGATGATAATTTTTAAGATGTGGTTTTCAGTCTCAAAGTGCTTTATGCTTTCAAAACAAAACATAAATATATGGGGAAAAACTATGAAGAAAAATAAAAATCCATCACTAAAAATACTAGAAATAGAGAAATCATACATGGTTGATTGCCAAAGTAAAGCACACTATGCTTAGTAAATTGTTGAGGAAAGAATGTGTTCCTCATGCCTGGAGTAGACTACACTGGCCTCAGAGGGAGGGGCTGGTACTTATCTGAAAGCACATGTGGAATTTGAATAGACATAGAGGATAGAAGATGTCACCTTGAGTAAAGAAAATAGGGTAAACAAGAATTTCTTTTCACCTTCTCTTTTGGTCCAAGGAGCAGAAAAACAAATCGAAAAATAAAGAACTTTTCCTTATACAATCATTATGTTATAGTTTTAAATATTTTCAACTACAGTTAAAATACAGAAGGCTTCAAGAAGTTCATAGAAAATAGATTTCGAAGATGTGTGTTTTGTTGTAAAATATTGAGAATGCTTAAAGAGGGTCTTAAAAATATCATCAAAATATGTACTAGATGCATAGATTTAAAAACTTTTTGCAGAAGAATAAACTAGTCTTTGAATTCAATTTTTCATGACTTTTTGAAGTTTCCCTTTTTAAAATATGTCACAATATATATTCCTCACACCTATAGTGTATACAATAAATCATTGCAAGAGTAATTTATTTTGTCATCATATTTTTTTAACCAAGCACCATCTGTTTCAGAAAATGGTGTGCATTTGTTTTAATATTGGACTTTTTCTTATTCCTAACTTACTGAGTTCCCACTTCCAAACTCTTTGAATTATATTTGTTTATTTCTAGGACTTCAAAAATCAGTGCTATCTTTATATAATGTGATTCCACTATGACATCCCTATAATCTTCAAATAAATACTGACAGAAAGTAGCATAGAGGTTAGGAGGAATTGGGAGGGGGAAAGTGAGACTTACAGGGTTTTTATTGGGAATGATGAAAATCTTTTGGGTATAGATAGCAGTGATGATTTCTAACTTTGGAAATATATTCTGAATTACAAATTTATGAATGGTTGAAACTGTAAATATTACATTATATATTTATATGTTTTTAACCACAGCTTAACAAAATGGCCTTATAAAGTCCTGTATCTGATGCTGTAATCTCCATGAACTTTTCCATCTTCCTACTACTGAGTGCCTGATACTTCACACTCAATGCTCAGTGTCCTAACTGAAAAATGATAACTAAGTATCATTTTTTAAATCTATTTCTCCCCAAACTTAATACCTGAGAAGCTCTTGAAGTATGTAGACTGTGTTCCATATCTGTTCACAGTGCCACCATTAGTTATTGCTTCTACCATGGCCTAACTGTGAGAACAGTGCTCTCACTACATCTTGGCAGATCCGCCACAGGGAAGGCTTCATTTTTTTTTTTTTTTTTAGATTTATTTATTTGTTTGAAAGGCAGAGAGGCGGAGGCAGAGAGAGAGAGAGAGAGAGAGAGAAAGAGAGAAGTCTTCCATCTGCTGGTTCACTCCTCAGATGGATGCAACACCCGGAGCTGCACTGATTGGAAGCCAGGAGCCAGGAATTTCTTCCAGGTCTTCCCACATGGGTGCATGGGTACAACGATGTGGGCCATCTCCTGCTGCTTTCCCAGGCCATAGCACAGAGCTGGATTGGAAGTAGAACAGCCAGCTCTTGAACTGGAGTCCATATGGGATGCTGGTTGCAGGTGGTGGCTTTACCTGCTATTCTACAGCACTGGCCCCAAGACTTCATCCTTGTAGCACAATTACCTATATTAGTTTGCTAGGTCTCCCATAACAAAACATTCACAAACTGGGCAGCTTAACCAATAGACACTTTCTCACAGTTCAAGAGGCTGGAAATCCAAGATAAAGGTGTTGGCAGTTTGGTATCTTGTGGGTCCTCTCTACTTGGACTGCAGATGCCTGCTATATTTGTGTCTTTTTTTTTGTCCAAATTTATTCTTTAATTAATGAAGTCTTAAAAGGACAAAGTTGTTAAATTATGGCCCACACTAATGCATTCATTTTCACTTAATCTCTTCTTCAAATGCCATGTCTCTATATACAGTTATGTTTTGAGGTACTGTGGCTTCAATGTAAGAATTTTAGTAGGAAAACTTAGTGCATGCCTCTTACAGTGCTTCATAAAAATCTGACTAGAGTCAAAGACAAATGAGTGTTTGATGTCTCTTGCAACACCTGCCTGGTTTTATGGCCTGTCCTGATGTATACATACTGTCATGCATGGATGGTTAAAGGTAAAAATGAACTCATGTGGATTTTACATCATAGCATTCCAAACCTAAGATCACCTTCTCTCAGAATTAAACTTTCTTTTTCACTGTACTATCTGGAGGCCCTGTTTAGGAAATTTTTTTTTTGTTCCACACACCTCTGGATGTACATTTACTGTACTGGGCAGTGCAAATCAGTTTTTATCATGTCAAGTGGGTTTAAATCCTATTTTGCAAATCATTCTTACACCTTGCTACAGACAGCTAGAGCTAAATTGTGCTGGAGTTTACAGAAGTCCAATGACATCCTGGGCCCTGGCTATTGATAACATCTGGGGAATGATCCAGCAGATGGAAGATATCTTTTTCTCTCATGTCTGTGCCTCATAAATAAATATAAATATAAATTAATTAAAATAATCTGATACTGCATTTCAAATTATCTTATAACTTCCTCCATTATATATATTTGTGCCTTCAGAGACTGATTTATTTGAGGAACCATGGTTTCTGCACCCAAATACTTATTACTAGAGTATTTTATTGGAAGTAAAGATTGAGTCACATCCCCTAAAGATTCTCTGAGTCTAAATTGGAGCCTTATAAATTGTATTTTAGGAAAAAGTCCTAAGTAAGTCTAAAGGATCACTGTTGTCCTCTAAGAAGTAAAGAGGGGAGATGTCCTCTTTAGCAGGTTGTCAAAGCCCTTTTGTTTTTTTCCATTTTGATACTTGTCTACCTGAAAGCCAAAATCAAAGTCCAGAGGACAATCCTGGTCATATTGTGTTACTGCCCAAAAATGGTACTATCTTGTGCCTGCTAGCTTTAACACATCCTTGATACTTCTTTGTGCCAAGCTATGTGTTGGGCTCCTCAGCCCTCATTTCAGAGCTGCTGTCTTGTAGCGGGTCAGGGTGGCTCAGAAGCTGCAGAAAAACTTTGAGAATCCTTTATCTCAAAAAGTGGATGGATACTTTTCAGTATATTTAATTGTAGTTTTCAATTTTTACTTTTTAGCTTCACAAACTACATGTTGTAGTTTCTGAAGTAACGACTGAAGGTAACCTCACTGGAGATTCTCAGGAGGTCTCATGAAATTATTTGGATAGCTGTTTCCAGATACTGCTTTAAGATATAAATCTTACGTTGCCAAGGGTCAAACTAAATCAGGTTTATTAGTCTATGGAGGCTTCACCTTCTCTTTCACCTTTCTTTCAACTTATAAATAAATAGGGAAAAATGTGCTTCATGCTTTTCATTTGGAATGCTTCATCAAATAATAGATTTCAAATGCAGATTTAAAAAATCTGGAATGAATGCTACTATTTTGTTTTCTGAATCCACTTGCCCATGACATTATGCTGATTCTACAGCAGTGTACACTGTCCAGTGACAATGTAACATGAATCATTTATGTGACTTAAAATTTTCTAGTAGCTATGTTTAAAAAAATAAAAACAGGGACCGGCATTGGGGCATAGCAGAGGCCAGCATCCCATAATGTATTGCTGGTTTGAGCCCTGGCTATTTTACTTCCAAGCCATCTTTCTGCTAATGGGCCTAGGAAGGCAGAAGCAGATGGCCCAAGTGTTTGAGCCTCTGCCACCCATGTAAGACATGCAGCAGTGGTTAGCTCTTGGCTTTGGACTGTCCCAGACCTTGCTATTACAGTCGTTTGGGGAATGAACCAGTGGATGGAAGAGCTCTCTGTGTGTCACTCCCTGTCTCTCTGTCTTTCAGATGAATAAATAAACCTTAGAAAGTGTGAAATGAAATATAGTAAATTTTATTAACCACATATGTCTAAAATGTTATCATTTGTAAGATAAAATCAATGTAAAAATATAATTGAGATTATATATGTATATAGTCTTATAATCCAAAGTATATTTTAATTCTTGATTTGGATGACACATTTCCCTCAAAAATACTTAATCTGTATGTAGATTTCATAAAATTTAAGTTGAGAAAGTATCTCAACCTATCCAGGTTTTTCTAATTTGAAATCGTCTAGTAACTGAACTGTGAATTTTTAACTTTAATCTGAGAGTCAAAATTAAATAAATTGAAAACTTAATTTCTCAGTCACAATAGCTGCACTTCAAGCATTAAGTAACCTCGTGATGCTACTGAGTACCATACTGAAAAATGTAGTTCTAGGAACAAACCACATACTTGTAGATATTGCTTTACTTTCTAGTGCTATGTGATTTTTGTTAAATGGTGACCTCTTTGAGACTGATTTGGTCTATAGTGTAAGTATTCCATTGAATTGTTATAATAATTAAACAGGAGGCCGGCGCCTTGGCTCACTAGGCTAATCCTCCACCTTGCGGCGCCGGCACACCGGGTTCTAGTCCGGGTACGGGCGCCGGATTCTGTCCCGGTTGCCCCTCTTCCAGGCCAGCTCTCTGCTGTGGCCAGGGAGTGCAGTGGAGGATGGCCCAAGTGCTTGGGTCCAGCACCCCATGGGAGACCAGGATAAGTGCCTGGCTCCTGGCTTCAGATCAGTGCGATGCGCCGGCCGCAGTGTTCTGGCTGCGGCGGCCATTGGAGGGTGAACCAAAGGCAAAGGAAGACCTTTCTCTCTGTCTCTCTGTCTCACTGTCCACTCTGCCTGTCAAAAAAAAATAATAAATAAATAGGAAACAAAAATCATTCAGTAAATGTTAGCTGCCTTATCACCAGGTTCATTAGCACTGCATTTAGTCAGTGTTGCCTACACTCTCTCTAGTGATAGCCCCTTTGAAACCAAATGAAAGCTGCCACAAGTTTTACATAAGACATATACACAGTATGCACCTGTTAAATGCAGCAAGTGTAGAGCAGCTACCTCAAGTCCATTAACATCTTTTCTTGGTATCCTTGGGCCCCAGGTTTATAATTTTCACCTTTTCTGTTAATATAATTATAGATCCAGCCACTCATACCCTATTGTTCCTCTATATTTTTTATGTCTATTCATGGAGTTATCAGAGAAAATGACTTCAAGTTTAATAGGATGTTTATATATTACAATTATTCTGAAAAATTGTATTTAAAGATCTTATTTTTCTCTGCATTTACGTTTTTGCACTGATTTTCTTGTTAGACACAGAACTACGTCTTATTTTCGTGACACATAAATGTGTGTTGATTATTGAAGATTGTTAGTTTTGTACATTAAACTTCCAGTTTTCAAAAATTTCTGATCCATTATTCTTCAGTAAGCTATATCACACATAATAAAGGTCAAGCTATATTCTGTAATATATATATTGTATTTATTTATTTGTTTATTGTTTATACCCCTCATCTATACTCCTGAAGAACAGTGGTCTTTCTACTTTTTACTTGTTGAATTCTTTATTTCGTGGAAAACTGAGCTTATGATTATAAAGTAAGTTGAAAATATGTTATCCCAAAAATTAATAGAAAAATAAGAAAGGAAGGAGGGGAGAGTGTGGCAGGGAGGGAGAAAGGATGGGATGTGCCATTATAGTCTTCTTTGCTTTATACTGCATTGATTTATTTCATTTTACTTACTTTTATGAAAACCAGTTATTTCTTGGTATAACAAAAGTGATATATAAATTGATAAAAATTCAATGTGCATGAATGGGCAATATGTGAAAAATAGCTATTACAATAGCATCATTTAATTTTTAAAAATAAACTAAACAGTCAAATATTAGAATACATATCACAGTGCTTTTATTTTCTTGTTTTCATAAATCTAACAAAACACATCTAAGTTTACCTTTTTAAAAGGCAATTTTACATTTAATGGCTTTGATGTGCACAAACAAAACAAATTAAAAAATAGGGTCCTCATATTTGGATAGGTACAACATTTTGAGAAATATTTTCAATTGTAAGCAATGTTGTGATAATTAAACATCTTCCTCTCTTTTCACCCAGCAAAAGCATGTATGTATGTATAATACATTGTTTGAAGAGGATTCACTGGATTAAAAGTCAGACACCTTTTATATTTAATTAATTATTTGCATACTTGCCCTTTCCAAAGCCCAGGGACTTGCTCTCTCGCTCTTATGATATAGGAAAGAATCTGTTTCCTATGTTCTTATCAGTAGTGTATACTGTACATTTTTAATATTTGTAACTATGATAGGTAAAATTTTATTTTAATACATTTTAATCTCATTGATTATGCTGAATTAGTGTTCACAGTGGATATTTGAGTATAGATTCCTATTCTATGACTGTATTCCACTTATGTTATTAGTACTTGGGGTATTTTTACTACTGTAGATTCCTATCACGTTTCTGTGTTAAATAAGCAGCACCATGTCTATCACATTTTCTGACTTTATTTTATAATTTTATTTTGACCTGAGCATTTTCACTTTGACAGGTTTGTTGTGTGAATGTTCTTATATTTTTTTGGTTTCTTTTTAAAAAAAAATTAGTGTAAAGAGAACAGATTTCATGTATCTCACTGGAATACATCTAAGAAGATAACTGCACTTCCCTCCTTCTCTGTCTCCTTCCTCCAGTTCACTTTCTTCCCACCCTTACTTACTTTTCATTACTTTTTGCAAAGACATAATTTTAATCCACCCTATAATCACGGGCTTAATTAACCACTATCCATAATATTCAGCAAGCAAAATGTAGGAACACTGCAGTTCCACAGGAGTATAAACAAGGGCTAAAATTAACAATCAAATCACAATATGTCTGTTTCATTCTTATACATTCATTGCATTCCATATTAACTGCCGTATACCAGAGAAACATATATTTGTCTTTGTGAGACTGTCATTTCACTAAGCATAATGGTTTCCAGTCATATCTATTTTGTTGCAAAAGATAAAATTTCATTTTTTAATGTCTGAAGAGTATTCTGTAGTATATATTTAGCACATTTTCTTTATTCAGTCAGGACGTCTGGGTTGATTCCGTAGCTTAGCGATTGTGAATTGAGCTGTAATGAACATGGGTGTACAGATAACTCTTTCATGTGTTCATTTCATTTCCTTTGGGTAAATTCCTAGGAGTGGAATAACTGGGTTATATGGTAGATTTATTTTCAAATTCCTGAGGAATCGTCATACGATCTTCCATAATCATTGTACTAGTTTACAGTCCCATCAACAGTGTATTAGAGAATCTTTTCCCCCACATCCTCACCAGCATTTATTATTTTTTTCATTTTTGAATGATAGCCATTCTAATTGGGCTGAGGTGAACCCTCATGTTGTTTTTTATTTGCATTTCAGTGATGGCTAGTGATTCTGAGCATCTTTTTCTGTCTGTTGGACATTTAAATTTCATCCTTTGAAAAATCCTTGTTCATTATGTTCTTAAAACTGTATATATGAAATACATTAAATCTATTCTCCTTATATAAATTATGTATGTATTTATCTATTTATTTGAAAGTCGGAGTTACAAAGAGAGTGGGAGAGACAGGGAGAAAAAGATCATCCATCTGCAGATTAACTCCACAGACGGCCATATTGGCAAGGACTAGACCACAGCCAGATGCTTCAGCTGGGTCATGCACGTGGGTGGTAGGGGCACAAATACCTGGGCCATCTTCCACTGCCTTTCTCAGACCATTAGCGAGGACCTTTATTGAAAGTGGAACAGCTGGGACAGGAACCAGCAACCATATGATATGTCTGCATCCCAGGCAACTGCTTTACCCACTATACCACAATGCCAGCCCCAGTATATTATATATATTTTTAACTAGAGTCACGTATTTTTAGCATCCCATGACAGCTTTATCTTCCATATGTCCTATAGAAGTATGCATACTATATAAAACACTGTATAAAATGTGGGATTCAAATTGGTTAAAATGTAAATAACCTAAGATACATTTAAGATAAATAGTAATAATACATAAAAGTATTAGTCTTAAATGAGTAAAGTTTCAGGCTAAAGCAATTGTGTCAAAAGTGATGAATTTTTTTATTTTAAAGCAAAAAATGCAAACTATAAAGTTAGGGGTTAATTTTAGATTACAAGCTTTTATGGCTTTGATCCAGGTTCTGGGAGGCCTCATGTTGAGACTGGAAAAGTATGTTAGTTTCTTTACACGTCGTCTAGCTCTGTGACCGAAGAACACATTTCTTGCATGTGCAACTCTCTTCTTCTGTATTTATTTCTGTGTAGAAATAAAACCAAGTATAGGTTTATTCTTAGATGGTTACCCCTCCCTCAGGAATAAATAAAATATAAGAGGTGAAGGATTCTGCTCCAAATGGCTGCTTCACAAGTCGTGCTTCCTTCTTCTTTCCTTCTATATTCCTTATTTATACTCAAATTAAATTACAGTGTTCCTTTGGGGATTTTGCAGGGAAAACCACAGAATACATTGAAGAAACAAATGGCCAGAAACATTTATTTAAGAGAAAGAAATAAAGGGAAGAATTTGACATGCCAAAAGGAGGATTTTTAGTTTGTTCACAGTGTCCCATATGGTAAAAGACGTGACCTGCCTTCCCCAAACGAAAAGAACAAATACTGATCTCCCCTCTTTTCTTGCAATTGCTTGCTTTACAGTCCAGAGATGTCTAGTTCTGTTGCCTTGAAAAGCCAGTCAGATTGCCTAATTCTAGAAAGTGGAAAGACATAACTATAAATGGCACTTTTCAGAAACTATGGCAAACTGGAACATGAATGCCACATACAAAGGCATTCAGATTCACACTTTTTAAAGATTATTTATTTGATGGGGAGGTTGGAGGGGAGGGAGAGAAATCTTCCATGTGCTGGTTCACTCCCTCAACGCCCAGAACAGCCCCAGCTGGGTCAAGCTGAGCCAGGAGTGTAGAACTCCATCCAGGTCTTCCACATAAGTGGCAGGAACCCAAGTACTTGGGTCATCACCTGGTGCATCCTTTGGCGCATTAGCTAGACTGGAAGTGGAACAGGCAGAAGTTGAACAGGCAGTGGGATATGAGATGTTGGCAACCCAAACAGCGGCTTAACCAGCTGTGCCTCAGCACCCAACCCAGAATCACATTAAAAAAACAAATAAATAAAATAAAAACAAAAACAAAAAAACTTGTTCTAGGGAAATTCAAAAAAGTAAATGTTTCACTATAACTTTACCACCTTACCATTAACAAATGCCCATATCAAAATTTAAAAATGTATACAATTCAAAAGAACCAATTTAAAATTACTCTAAGCCATCAAGGGTTGAGGTAATTCTAGGTATGTACAAAGGAAACGTGCTTTTCAGAGTTCATCAAAACCCTAATTCTCAGTCTGTTGACACCTATATAAGGGAATCAGGCAGCCTGACAAACTGTACGTCTTCCTCTGTCTTCCTCTTTCAAGTGTGTGGCCAGTGGCAGATTATCTAACTTCTTCTGTAAAATGGAGAAGTAATATTATCTGATACACATGATTCTTATCAGAATAAATAAATAAATTTTTATAAAGCATTCGGACCAACACTTGAACACCGGCAGAGACTCAAAAGGCATTGCTTCTTTTGATTATACTCATTCTTCTAATCATCCCAGCTTTAATGAAACCCCTTAGCACATTCAGTTGCTGTTTTGACTATAACTATTCCAGAACTGGAAAGAAAAAAAAAAGGTATCAGTAGCATGCTTGAAAAAAGTATGGTCTGGGTGCTGAAGCTTTACTAGATGTAGATTGAAATATATGTATTTGTTTGTAGAGTCACTGTGAAATTCTCCAGATCTGGAGAATCCCAGCCTTTGGAATGTCTGTCTAAGGTCTTAGATGGAAAGTCTTGTGTGCTGTGCACTGCCTATAAGATGGGGTATGTTGGCTTGCAGGAATTCAGCAGTGGAACGACATCTCTTTTGTTAAGGTTACACGGTGACTCATTTGTGTAATCATGGTAATTATATTTATAGCCACCATGCTTAAAACTTTTTAGAAACATACTGTTTAGAATAATAATAATGTAGAATGAAGCAGAATTAGATGTTTCACAAAATGGTATTTTACACAGGGATATTTAGGTAATCAATATAGGAGTATAATGGTATTAAGAACCTTGAAATATTACTGTTTCTATAATAACCAATAAAGATATTGCTTAAATTTCCCTGGGGTCTCAAAGTATAAATGATTCCAAAGCACACATTGTGATGAACATAAGTCCCTCCAGAAGCAATATCAATGTATCATAGCCCATTTTTTTTTCTGGCACTTAGGAAGTAAAACTAGGAAATAAATTACCAGCAAAATAATCACAAAATCAAAAAGCAAGCAACAGTTGTGGAAATGGTTGCAATTGTAATCCCAACAGATTTTTTGTGAGGGGTACAAAAAGAGCTTCTACAGTAGAAACAAAGAATAAACTTTTAACTAGACACTTTCCAAAGAGAATAGTCATCTAACCAAAATGCCTAATAAAGCATGCATAACAATATTATGCATGGGGAAAAGCAAATTAAGATAAAATAAGAAAATGAAAACCAAAACAAGGCATCTCTCTGTACTCACCAACAGCTAAAATATATGTGTGATAAAATTAACTATTAGCAAGGATGTAGGATGCTTGAAATGTCATATGTTATGGGAATGAGAGGAAAATAAAGTGCTATTTAGGAAAATGTTTTGCAGTATCTGCTAATATGGTTAACCATATATGGTTATTCTATTACCCAGAAATTCTGGTGAGGTGCATAATGTTCTCCAAATATGTGCATAACAACTTTAGTTTATTAGCCTAAAACTGTGAAGAACCCAAACGTCGTGAAAAATAAAATGGATAAATAAATTGGTACATGGTCATAAAAGAAATTACAGCCTGTGATTAAAACAAAACTAAATGAACCGTCACTGTGCAACACAATTTATGAGTCACACTGACACAATGGTGAGCAAAAGAAGTAAGACACAGAAGAGTACATGGTATGTGATTTCATTCACATGTATTTCAGTAGTTAGCAATACTGCTCTAAAGTGATAGAGGTCTTATAGCTAGAACGAGGTTGACAGAGAAGAAGCAAAACGAAGCTTTCTGTGCAGTATTCTGGATCTGGGTCATTATCTGAGAGCATATATTTGAAAATATTCAGTTAAGATTTATGTAAACTTAAAATTTTCGTACTTAACTATGTTGGTGTTATACTTTAAAAACAAATAAACAGGACTCCTTACATTGTGACTGAAAAATAAGCATGCATAATTCTGTGACACTTTAGCAATATAATGGAACTAGTGTTAACTGCAAAACCTTTCATATCTGAAATAAACTGACATCCTGTCAAAGTTACAGCAACATATGTTCTTTATTGGTATTTGGTTGTTGAAATAAGTAAAAGGCAGCCGGTGCCCGCGGCTCACTAGGCTAATCCTCCATATGAGGTGCCAGCACACCGGGTTCTAGTCCCGGTTGGGGTGCCAAATTCTGTCCTGGTTGCTCCTTTTCCAGTCCAGCTCTCTGCTGTGGCCAGTGAAGGCAGTGGAGGATGGACCAAGTGCTTGGGCCCTGCACCCGCATGGGAGACCAAAAGGAAGCACCTGGCTTGTGGCTTCAGGTAGTGCGGTGGCCATAGCAGCCATTTTGGGGGTGAACCAATGGAAAAAGGAAGACCTTTCTCTCTGTGTCTCTCTCTGACTGTGTAACTCATAAAACTTTTTTTCACATTTTATTACAGTGTAGTTTTTAAATGTACAAAACCAAAATTGTGAAGTAGAAATACAGAGTCCCCATATACCATTACACATTTCTAATAACATCTCATTTAGTATCTGTCATAATTTGCATATTTTAAACAGAAACATTTGTAAACCATCCTTTTGCAAGTTTTCAATTTAAAATGCGCTAAAATAAAAACTACATTGATGCTAAGTCACATAATAATGTTTATTTGAAGGATAAATTTCTTTGGATAAATAATTTTTTCTTCATTTAGTATCCTTAACTGAGTAAACTATCTTTCAAATTTCATGATAGTTATAGATTTTTGCATTAGTAAAAATAAACTTAACAGAGCATATATCTGATATTGAAAAATATAAGCCATTTATATGATAATTTTCTGTTCTTACTGAAAGACTCGTCATAATCTTAGAGCAATAGAAACAGACACATCCAGGATCTGATATTTATAATCACACTTCTCTATGATATGACTATTGTAAAGTATTTATTTGAAGATAATTTTCACCTTACTTTTAGATGAATTAATTTGAGGAAAAATGTACTTTGATACGAAGACCAAAAGGCACATTTATTTTCATAAATCTAAATAGGAGTGAGTATGTCTGCAATAAGGTTTTTATGTTAGACTTGTATTAGGTTTGCAGAAAAGTTGCAAATTCAGGGTTCTCAGATCCTCACATATAATTCCCCTCCCCCATTGGATATCAATGTCTAATATTAATATGATACATTTGTCACAATGATTGTTGTTTCCAACTTCAATACATCATTAGTAACTGAAGTCCAATCATTATTAGATTTTCTTAGTTTAGGTGAAGTCCCTTTTTCTGCCCTAGGTTTGCAACTGGGGCACCATATTGCATTTAATGATTGTGTCTCTTCTTGGTTGTGCTACTTTCCTCAGAATTTCCCTGTTCTTGTTGAATTTGACAGCCTTGAACAGCACTGGTCAAGTATTGTGTAGAATTTCTCTTAATTTACAAGATAGAACTTGGATGATGAGTTTGGGAGAACACTGCAGAAGTAAAATGCTCTTCTCATCACATCATACCCAGAGTATGTGTTGTTGACATGACTTACCACTGTTGACATAGCATTGGTCAATGGAGTCAGTGGCTTGAAGTGTTGCTTGTCATGTTTCCCTATAGTAAAGCTACTCTTTTGTCCTTCTCCATAGCATACCCTTTAAAGGAAGTCACTCTGCCCAGTCTACCCTTAAAAGATCTGGAATTATTCTTCATCTTCTTGAGGGGTGAATAGCTTCATGAATTGTTTGTTACTTGGAATTTCAACATGTTGATCTTTTTTCTCTCACTTTTGGATTTGTTCATTTATTTGCACCTGTGTGTGCTTTGGTTATTTGTTTTATTCTCAATACTATATTTATTTTGTTGCTCAGATTGTTCCAACTTTGACCATTGTTAGTGAATTCAGTGCTCCACTGTCCCTTTTAAACTGTCTTATCACTGTAGGCATTGGTGGTGGTGGTGGTGGTAATATTTTTGCTTTTTGGTCTGTTGCTTTGTTTTTGGCACTTCCATACTTTCTGATGCTATGAAACACACCAGAAATAAGAAGTAATATATATTTTTAAAGGAACCTTTAGCTAGGCTAATTCATTATGAAGGTAAGGACCACTGTTTACTTCCTCAGCAAGTCAGCTCTCCCAATTTAATGCATATGGACAATGCTGATAACTCAGCCCACACATTTCTATAAATGAGCTAATTGTAACAACTGCCATAAAGAAAACGGATGGAAATTAGAGCTCTTAATAACTGTGTGTTTTATTTGTTGGTGTGCTATAGGAAGATGTGACTGATGTAGTAGCAGCTCTAAAAGCCCTGTGTTACTTATGGAAAGATATTAATAACTTTATTAAATATGTTTTCTCTAATAAATGTTGCAGGAGGAAATAGAACAGTTTTTAAAAGTTGTGCTTCACTTCTATACTCACATGATTTTGTTGTAAACTAATTCTCAAAATAACTGAGTTTTCTGAGAGGATTAAAGACTTTTAGGGCCGGCACCGCGGCTTACTAGGCTAATCCTCCGCTTTGCGGCGCCGGCACACCAGGTTCTAGTCCCGGTCGGGGCGCCGGATTCTGTCCCGGTTGTCCCTCTTCCAGGCCAGCTCTCTGCTGTGGCCAGGGAGTGCAGTGGAGGATGGCCCAAGTGCTTGGGCCCTGCACCCCATGGGAGACCAGGAGAAGTACCTGGCTCCTGCCATCGGATCAGTGCGGTGCACCGGCCGCAGAGCGCCGGCCACGGCGGCCATTGGAGGGTGAACCAACGGAAGGAAGACCTTTCTCTCTGTCTCTCTCTCTCACTGTCCACTCTGCCTGTCAAAAAATTAAAAAAAAAAAGACTTTTAGAAATCAAGGCATTTCTGTCTCATTGTATCTTTCCCTATCATATTTTTATTAGAATTTGCAGCTTTAATCAGATAGTATTTACGTGAAGCTTAGAAGCTGAGTTAAGATGTCCACATCTCATATTGGAGTACATGAGTTGACTCCCAGCTGTGTTCCTGATTCCAGCTTCCTACTATTGTATACCCTGAGAAGTAACAAATAATGATTAATGTAGTTGGGCCCCCGCCACCTACATAGGAAACCTGGATTGACTTCCCTGTTCCTATTTGGCCCAGTCCAGTCCTAGCCACCACAGGTGTTTGGGGGAGTGACCCAGTGAGTGGCTACTCTGTCTGTCTCTCTTTTGCTGTCTCTGCTTTAAAAAAGTAATCATAGGAATAAACAATAGTTTAATTATTTGTAAAATGCACTTCTAGGGTTAAACATTTGGCACAGCAATTAAAGTAGTGCTTGGGACACCCACATCCTCTATCAGAGAGTCTGGGTTTGAATCCAAGTTCCACTTTTTTCCTTAAGATTTGTTTATTTATTTGAAAGGTAGAGTTACAAAGACACAGGAGGAGAAACAGAGGGAGAAAATTTTCCATTTGCTGGTTCACTCCCCAACTGACTGCAATGGGCAGGGCTGGGCCAGACCATAGCTGAGAGCCTGAAACTCCATCTTGGTCTCCTCTGAGGGTGGCAGGATCCCAAGTATTTGGGCTGCTTTCCCAGGCACACTCACAGTCCGGCTCCACTCTTAATTTTAGCTTCCTACCAGTGCACACCCTGGGGGCAGCAGGTGAAAATTCAAACACTTGGATCACTGCCAACTAGTGTTAAATCTGGATCGAGTTCTGAACTCTCAGCTTTGTCCTGACCTAGGCCGTACTATTATTTGTGGAGTGAATCAGGAGTTCAAAAAATCTCTGTCTCTCTCTCTGTCTCTCTCTCTCTCTCTATTAAAATGAAAATAAATATATATATATGTATATATGTATGTATACACATATAGCACAAATATTTTCTGAAATAGAAAATAGAACAATGGAGTGAAAATATCCATATAGTTCATATGAAAGACCATAGATGAAAGGATTCTCCATTTTATTATCTTTATTTTCCTCTGCAATCCTATTTTCACTTTCCTATACACTATTATTGTATGTCATTTTATATGTGAAATAATTAACTCTCCACTCATCTTGTCATCTTAATGACATATCTCTGCCTTGTTTAAACTCCACTTCACCTTTAGTCTTCCTGTAGTTTTGTGTATAGAGGTAATTTTGATAGTAAAAAACACAATATATATATATATGCATGAGATTTGTTTCACAAACATTTACTTGAAAAAGCATTCTAAGAATCATAAGTATCCGGCACCGCGGCTCAATAGGCTAATCTTCCACCTTGGGGCGCCGGCACACCGGGTTCTAGTCCTGGTCGGGGCACCGGATTCTGTCCTGGTTGCCCCTCTTCCAGGCCAGCTCTCTGCTGTGGCCAGGGAGTGCAGTGGAGGATGGCCCAAGTGCTTGGGCCCTGCACCCCATGGGAGACCAGGATAAGCACCTGGCTCCTGCCATCGGATCAGTGCGATGCGCCGGCCGCAGTGTTCTGGCCGCGGCGGCCATTGGAGGGTGAACCAACGGCAAAAGGAAGACCTTTCTCTCTGTCTCTCTCTCTCACTGTCCACTCTGCCTGTCCAAAAAAAAAAAAAAAAAAAAAAGAATCATAAGCAACCTCTTCCTAACAAAAACAAAAATAATCTTTTTGAGCTCTCTTATTTCACAACTGAAGCTCACCCCTCTCTTCCTTCCTCCTTCCTCCTTCCTCTGCTTTTTTATATGCATGTATATTTACTGAGCACCCACTACATGCTGAACAGTGCTGTATCCCCACATGCCATCCATTTGGCATCAGCAAAAATTACCCTGGATTCAGCCAACCATGGAATCAACTATGCATTTGCGGGAAGTTGGATAATGCTCCACCATGTTCTATAAGTCATGTATTTCTCTTGTCTTGGCTATGTTCAGTTTCTGTTATTTTTCTGACTTTTAAGTATTTTATCATCTTCTATAAAGCTCTATTAGAGAAACCTCTCCGGTCTGCAGAATTCACAAGGTATTATTGAGAATGAAGCAACTTTTCAATCTGAAGTAGGTTTCTATCTCAGCTGGAATTTTTTTTTTTTTTTTTTTTTTTTTTGCCTATTCAAGAATGATACATTTTATGAAGGAAGAACTGGGAAACTCTGCAAGCCTTGTAACTGAAGACTGTTTAACACATTTCAGCAAGGCACCTGATTTGGTGCTTAGTACAGTTCCATTTGTTTTTGCCCTTTTCTCACCTCTTAAAGGTGTCTTAAGTTTCTGTTCCTCTTAAGCGACATCACAAATTCGCTCCCACCTCTGTTGAGCTTCGGTGGTGAAGACATTTCGGAGAATTAGCGCTCTGTAAAACTTAGATTCTCAATGTCTGTTCCTTGTCACCCATCTGACTTGCAAAGTTATCATTAATTCCATATCCATATTTTGGCCCAATGTGATAAGAGTATGTCTAAGCTGGACCTGAAAACTACAGAATAAAATCAAACATACAGATCTTCTAATTTAAAATTAACCTCTTCAGGGCCGGCACTGTGGCACAGTAGGTTAATCCTCCGCCTGCAGTGTTGGCATTCCATATGGATGCCTGTTCTAGTCCTGGCTGCTCCTCTTCCAATCCAGCTCTCTACTATGGCCTGTGAAAGCAGTAGAAGATGGCCCAAGTGCTTAGGCCCCTGCACTCACATGGAAGACCAGGAAGAAGCACCTGGCTCCTAGCTTCGGATCGGCACAGCTCTGGCCATTGCAGTCATTGGGGAGTGAACCAATGGACAGAAGACCTTTCTCTCTGTCTTTCCCTCTCACTGTCTGTAACTCTACCTCTTAAATAAATAAATTTTAAAAAATCGTTAAAAAATTAACCTCACCTTAGAAATGAAACAAACAGACAGGAAAATATGGCCTCTGAGCAGATCAAGACTTCCAGTGGAGATATACAAGGCTTTGGAAAGAGTGATACTCTAATCCATCATAGGCATAGATTGGATTCATAATTTTAGATGACAATATCCTTTCTGTCACTTTTTTTTTCACTCTCCATTGCCCTTGCTCTAATATAAATGTCATTAACAAGATACATCAAAATGTTTTTGTCTGTCATCTGGGCCTTTGTTTTAGAATTCTTATTAGTGGATGCGGAGTCAGTTGTTCAACACAGAGCAGCATAGAAGCAATAGGCAATAGGCAATGTGAACTGATGTTGTTTCGTCCTTCATAGATGAAAGATTAAAGAAAGACTAAAATTCTTTCATATAGAAGTTCTAATGTCATATATAGAATAACAAATGGCAAGTTTAAAAATTTGAATCTTTCATTGAATATTTAATATTTCAAACTGAGCATGTATTGAACATTTGTTGAATAATATATTCATATACAACACTAGGTGTAAGGATACAAAACCCAATTTCTGATTTTTGATGTGTGGATTATTAGAATTTATGTATTTTTTATTCTGATTGTGAATTGTAATATTATGCATATTTTTAGATCTTAGCACGTTTTTCTTCCAGATGTGATTAATATCTCCTTTAAATTTGTTTTCTCTTTCATCTTTAGGAGATAGTCAACTTCAACTGTCGGAAACTAGTGGCTACAATGCCTCTTTTTGCTAACGCAGATCCGAATTTTGTGACTGCCATGCTGAGCAAGTTGAGATTTGAGGTATTTCAACCTGGAGATTATATCATACGAGAAGGAGCTGTAGGGAAAAAAATGTATTTCATTCAGCATGGTGTGGCGGGTGTCATCACAAAGTCAAGTAAAGAAATGAAGCTGACAGATGGCTCTTACTTTGGAGGTTAGTAAAATATAAAATGCAACTGAGATGGAACCTAAGTGGTCTGAGATAGGTGTCTTTGTCAGAATTTCCAAGATGTCTGATTGTTGGATTGTTGATTTTGAACATGTACTTGTATTTGAATTCAGATACAAATGTCTTTAACGGTGTGTTTTTACATGTCAGGGTCAAAGGTGCAATGTATGAAGGTTTACTCTGGCATTGGTTGGGCTGTCATTTCAGCCTCTGTACCTGAAACCAAATAACTGTGGCTTAAATCAGATGGAAGATATATCTCTCACACCAAAGTCCCAGGAGGCTTGCACAGATCTTTCTCTGCAACACTTTTCAGGGACCCAGATTGAATTTATTTTATTGGTCTATTTATCCACTACGGTGCTTCTGTTTTATTTGTTTTTAATCTCCAGGAGAGGCTCTGATCCTCCTATACCATGTGTTGCTATGGCCTACAAGAAGGAGTAGAGAAAATACAAGAAATGAAAATCTAGCAATTTCCTGTTACATATGTACCCCCAAGTTGACAACATAACTGTTACTCACATATGATTGCCCAGAATTTGGTTATAGGATCATCTTTATGTCTAGAGAAGGCTGAGAAATGTAGCCTCTAATTGGGTGGAAATTTATCTTCCTAAAATAATCTAAACATTTGAATAGTTTTCATTTATCTAATGATCCGTCGATTACTGCTTATAGGAGTTTTTTGGTTAATTCTTTGAGATTTTCCACGTAGATGTTATTGTCTTCTAGAAATGGAGGCAGTTCTATTTCTTCATTTCCAATTTGTGTACATGTTAGTTCCTTCCCTTGTCTCTTATTTTGGTGGCAAGGATGTCTAGTATTATATTGAATTAGAATACAGAGGGAAGATATCCTTGCTATTGCCTTGATGATGATTTTAAGAGAAAAGTATTCAGTTTTCATCATTAGGTCAGATACTAATTGAAATTTAATTTATTTTTGATGTTCTTAAACCTGTTTGAGACTTTTTTCAAATCCAGCCTGTCTGAGAATTGTTTTAAACATGAGTGGAAGTTTTCAAATGTTTTTTTTTAACCCTTTGCCAAGCATATCGTCAGGTTTTTTTCTCTTCGATTTTTGATTTGAAGGTTGAACTAGCCTAGCATATCTGAAAAAAATTTTTATTTATTAAAGTGTGTAAGCATTGTTAGATTTGAATTGCTAGTATTTTGGTCACAGTTTCTGTGTCAGTCTTCATGAGAGATATCGGTCTGTACCTTTTAATTTCTCTAATGTATTTTTCTGGTTTTTGTATTAGGCTAACTTACTCCGTAGAATGAATTGGGAAGAGCGCCTTCTATTTCCATTTTCTGGAAAAGATCATTGAGAATCAGTACCATTGCTCTCTTAAATCTTTGATAGAATCTGCTAGTGAAAACACACTTGGGCCTTGTTGTTTTTTTGTTTGTTTGTTTGTTTTTTGTTTTTTTTTTTTTGCAAGGTCATTTTGTTACTAATGCAATTTGTTTATACAACAGCTATAAATTTATTCTGATATCTATTTCTCACTGTGTGGTTTTTGCTAGTTAATACTTTCCAGTAACTGTTTTAGCTTTCTTCAATGTTATTTTTTTTTTTTCACTTTTATCAAAGAACTAGATTTTGGTATCATTGATTTACATTCTTCTCTTGTGTTTTTATTTTATTGATTTCTGCTATAATTTTTATTATACCTTCCTTCTGGCTTTGGGATTAACTTGCTCTTCTTTTGCTATTTTGCTAAGTATGATGCTTTAACTCCTGATTTTTTATCTTTCTTCCATTCTCATATATGTATTAATACTATATAGTATAAATTCATAAGTACCACCTTGTCACCTCCTACAAATTTGTCATCACAATTTAATTTTCATAATTTCACAGTATTTTTAAATATCTACATTGAGCACTGTTCTATTTAAAGTGTTTTAAGAATTTGAGATTTTCTGTCTATTCTTCTGTTATCAATTTTTAGTATAATTTCATTATTAACTGAGAATTACCTTGTGTGATTCTTATTATATTTACTAAGGAGTGTTTTTTGGCACTCAATTGTGTGAAGGATATATATTCTAATGTTTTTACTTACTCAACTCAATTCACTTCTCCAAGATTTTCTGTAAAATATTATCTTGTTTGGATGCAGTGTTTTTAGCCTCACCCATATTTTCACTATGTTGATGTGAAGTGGCTGTCAGTAGACTCCAGATTTTTGAAGCAACAAGTCTGCAACAGATAGTTTACAGAAAAAAAATGGGCCTGTATTGCTTTGAATTCAATTCAGTTTAAATGCCAAAAATGAAAAAGATGTTATAAGGCAGTTAGAATATAATCATCATCATAATAATAATGAATTAAGTTTAACATGCTAAAGTTTACAACCCATAACTTTTTCGTGGTCTAATATTAAATTTTAAAATCAGTGGGGTTGATTCTTGCATTATTCTGATTTTAAATTTGCATAAATTAGCTTGATAAGTTCATAGTACTGTTAAGCAGAACCAGAAGTTGCCTGAGGGATATTCTTTCCACTCTTCCACCATGAATAAGTAGACATAATCAGGCACAGAACAGCGAACTTCAAAAGAACAAAATAAGAGAAGTCCCACCTTAGGATCATGAAGAAGGAATGGAAGAGAAGGAACCTAGGATAAGTGCTTGATGTATATTAGGCACATTCGACAGGCATGGGGTCATAGCAGAGAGCAAAAGAAACCAAATTCCTTCAAATTGTGTAACTTTTATTTTGGTGGATTCTTGTATTTTAGAAAGATTTAAAAAAAATCCCACAAATTTCTAAAAATATGAAACCGTATCATCAGTGGTGCTTAGCATTTTGGGAAAATCCATAGTCTTCCTATGATGGAAATGCTAAATCTTCTGTCATGTACTGTGATGGGAAACAAGCCTATCAGAAGGGAAATACTGTTTTGACGATTATGAATAATGCCAATGTTTTTCTAACCTTGGGGAGACTGCAAGGCATTTTTTTACATGGCTGATATATGGATTTAGAATTTTTAAGCCCAAATCCATTTGAACAGACAAAAAATCATTTGACTTTTTTTTTTTTTCCAATTAGAGCCATATATTTGAAAAACACAAGCAATCCCTGTCATGGTGATTGTTCATTGCTTGTAGGAAGATTGAAGCATCTGCCAATCTGTAGTTTGTAATTTACTCTGCCTCTGGTACTTTGCATATTTTTACAAGTTGATACTGGTTTTCTAGAAGGTGTGAGGCATCTGTTGACAGTAAATGCAGAATTTTATTAGCTCAGTGTTCCCATTGCATTTGTGGAGAGGAAAAGCCTGGAGCAGGGAATAATGATGGCTCTGATAGACTTTTTTTTTCTTTTGCTTTTGCTTCCTCATTTCTTATCATCTTAGTCTAGGCTAAGTGAAATAATTGTTTCAGCACTTATCAGATAGCTCTGACATATCTTTCTGAATGCTTTGGTCCACTTTTAAATACCAATATACAACCACGGGAGGAAGTTTTGCTAAATCATTGTGCGAAAGCTGTTAATCCCTGTGGACATCATCACCTCACAGTTCTGTGATACTATAAAGTTATTTACAAATCAACATGTTCTAAAGGATTAAATCCAAATACCTGATATTAACATATGAAAGACAGGATGAACATAAGAACACATTTTATTTTCAAGCTGTGTCCTTCTCTGGTTAATAAATTAGTAGGAAAGCAAAAGAAGAGAATGAGAAGTAGAAACCCAAAAATTCTTTACTATAATTGTGGGTCCTCCTCCATTCCCAGGGTTATTCACAAGAAACTACATTTTGAGCTTTTTATAATTAGAGAACAAGACTACATCCTGAGCCTATTAAAATAACATCTCTAGAAGTCAAGTATATTCTTTAAGCTTGATGAATACATCTTATCCCTACACACTTCAAAAAGTATCTCTACCTAGTTCCTAAATTCCCTTATCTATTTAAAAATGGTACAAAATGACTTCATTGGAAATTCTAGGGTTCTCTTGCATGCTTAAGTGAATCTAGCAGGTTCTGATTCACTTTAGGATGTAACATTGCTTTGAAATTTAAAACATCTTTGTCTTGAAAACTGTTAAGTTTTGATTCTCATAGTTCTTGGATATTCACATTTTACTTGTATTATTCAAATGCCAACTTTTGTAATAATAATCTCTACATGCTGTTAAAGAAATTTCTTGTAATAAAAATGTCAGATTTCTCCCCCAATTTTTGTATGCATATCCCAGGAAGCGAAAGGAAGCAAGGCTTTCAGTAAAGTGTAACTGGAGGCAAAACTGTTTTAGGAGAATATACCCCACCAGTTAATGTAGTCTAAGAAGAATCCCTCCCTTGAAGTGATATTTTCTTTAAGATTTCTCTTTGAGTAACTCTCCATATGTGATCTGAGAGTAATTAATGGTCCTTATCTTGAAGTTAAAAATTTCCCATTTCATGCCTGTATCATCATATTCTCAGAAGAGACGGCTGTGGCACCATGCTCACTGTGTTTCATACATTCTACAGCCATTCTTCTTCCAAGAGGTCCAACTGGATTGTTCCTCCGGCCTTCTATCTGAAGAAGAATAATATCCAGAAGTTTGGACAGAATCCCCAAAATGCTGTAGAGTCCAGGATAACCTATTTTCCTAATCTCAGTTTACATTTTCATTCACTTTTGGGCCAGCATCTAAGACCACCAGTTCTTACATAAACTAACGAAATTTGCCTTTCCAGAGAGTGATCATTTTGTTTTTAAAATTCCTCCTCATTCTTTTCATTTTCAATTGATTTAGCTTCTCATCTTTTTCAAAGTCTTTCAAATATTATATTTTCCATCTTCCACAGACAAGTGATTTTTCTCTTTGTGTTTCACAAAACTTAACATATTATTTCATTGTTTTAAATGTTGTTTTATGTCAGCATTACATATTACATTCTGATATTTATGAATTTAAACACAACTTTTTCAAGTTCAAACCTGCAGCCCTAAAATACAATGCCTAGACTATCAACGACACTCAGTAATAATTTGTACAATGAATGAATAGGTGGATGGTTGGAAGGATAAATATATTTCCCTTATCATATCTTTAACCTTCATTTCTTCTTCTTTCTATCTAGCCCTAAATTTAGAAAAGCATAAATCCCCTAATTCACTTTAGTATAATCCTGCATTAAACCCACTGTCTTTAACTCAAGATAGGAAATCAATGCAGATAATAATAATAAATTACAAACTAAACAATGAGCACCGAGCATTACCTACCTCTGAGATATCAGACTTAATTTACTTTTTAGTCTAATTGTAAATTGGTTTCACTGTCAGAAATTAGATAATACAGTTACTGTATATTTGATTGATTTAGATTTAGAGTCTAAATCAATCAAATATATAGTAGTGGGGGTAGACATTTTGCGTAGTGGTTAAGGTGGCTGCATCCTGCATGGGAGTTTCTGGGTTAAGTTCCCAGCTCCAACTTCTGATTCCAGCTTCCTACCAATACAGACCCTGTCAGATAGTGATTATGACTCAAACAGCCGAGTTCCTACTAGCCACACGGGAAACCTGGATGTTGTCCCTGGCTCCTGATTTTCTCCATTTGAGAAGAGAACCAGTAAATGGGAGATCTCTCTCTTCTCTGTGTGTGTGTGTCTGTCTCTCTTTTTCTCTCTTTCTCTCTCACTGACTCTCCTTTTCCTCTCTGTAACTCTGCCTTTCAAATAAATAAAAACAAACTCCTCCTTGTAATTCCTACAAGTTCTTGACAGAAGTCATAAATGCATACTAAATAATTAGACTTCATATTTTAATAATGCTTTAGTTAGTACTTCCTATAGAATCACTGTGTGTGTCAATATTAATATGTTTAAAACCCAATCCCAGTCCAGCGCTGTGGCTCACTAGGCTAATCCTCTGCCGGCGGCGCCAGTACCAGGGGTTCTAGTCCCGGTTGGGGCGCCGCATTCTTCCAGTCCAGCTCTCTGCTGCGGACCGGGAAGGCACCCACCTGGGAGACTAGAAGGAAGCATCCGGCTCCTGGCTTCGGATCGGCGCTGCTTGCTGGCTGCAGTGGCCATTTGGGAGGTGAACCAACAGAAGGAAGACCTTTCTCTCTGGCTCTCTCTCACTGTATAACTCTGCCTGTCAAAAAAACAAAAACAAAAACAAAATCCCATTGTGATTATTCGGAGGACCTTTGAGATCTTTGGAAGGTAACTAGGTCATGATAATGAGCCACTCATGAATGGAATTAGTGTACTTAAACTAAGGAACACTAATGGGTCAGTCTGCAGCCTGGAGGAGGCCCTCATCAGAGCCCAAACATCCTGTTACCCTGACCTCAGACCTCCAGCCTCTTTTGGGAAATAATCTCTGCTGTTTATAATCCACCCAGTCTGTGGTAATTTGTATACCTGCCTGAACTGACTAAAACATGCTGAAAAAATTTCAAGATTCCCTTTGGAGTACTTCTTTTCCTATTCCTATTCATTTGCTTTCCAGCCTCGATTTTGGTTTTCACAGTCCCAGGACAACTTTGCTGACTAAGATCTCCTTGTCCTACTTCAGCAAAATCTGTTCATCTCTCGTCACAGTCGGGTGTGATTAATGAGCTAACAATAGCAAGGTACTTTGCTTTGGGTAAAGTTTTTGCAAACCGTTATCCTGTTATGACACTTTATTTAAAGGTCCCTATTGTATATTGCATTTGTAGAGTTTAGGAGAGAAAACATAAGAGAAGTTTATCTGAAATGGTATACTTCAGTAAAGTAAGCGAGTAGAGCAACTGCGTGAAAAAATCTGGGCTGTGACTTTTGAATATAATCTCAGTCTCCTCTCACCCTTTTAAATACGCACTATCATTCAGAGTCAGGTGAGCTAAAGTACAGAAGATCTTTCAACGGGAACAATAAATGCTATCTTTTTAAATTTATGTGCATGCATTTCATAGATACAACATTAGGAACATAGCAATTCTTCCCACCATACCTGCCCTACCACCCACTGTCAGGCATTAGTACACATTTGGAAGTAATTAAAAATTCTTTAACTTTCTCAAAGTCACACTTTTATCCTAAAGAAGAGTAAATTTTTTACCTATGGAATTTGTTGGATTCTTTCTTATTTAGTGGCATTTGGAGGTTAAAACATTCTGAAAGTCACATTTGATAAATACCCCCCAACAAATGTTCTTTACAAGTACAGCATCCTCTTAGGAATCTGCTGTTTGAACAGGTTCATTTGGAAGGCAGTGGTGTCCTGCAGGTACTTTATGTGCATCTTTGCTGGTGGACAGATGGCTGGTTTCTCACTGTGTCCTCATTTCAACTCTCTCTCCAGTTTGCTCCTTTTCCGTGTGGCTTTCCACCTGTCCTAATAATGCAGGCTTTTTAATTCTATGCCCAGTTCTACTTACTCTTAAATGTATACCCTCCCTTCATGTCTGAAGGTCCAAATTGCTAAAGCTATGCATCTATGTCAGTGATCGCCCTTACTGAACGATTCACCACATGCAATTTAAAAGATTATGTCTGCAGACCCTAAGCATATTTCATTGTTCTATTGTTTTCCTTTCATAATATCATAAATTAAGTTACCAAATTCTATCTTTAGGATCATAACTATAAGAGGATTTGTAGGCAGCATGATGTGGTGGTGCAGGCCTGTCCACTGAGCAGTATCTGGTCCAATCTCTGACAGTAGCAGCTAACTGCACATCCCGCAACAACTTGTTTAACACCCAGAGACTCAGGATCATCATCTGTAAAATGAGTTTACTAAGACAGCTGCTTCCAGCTCAACAATTCTGCTGAAATGGGGCTCTCGATGCGTGTATTCTCTTTGCCAGCTTCCTTGTTTTGTTTGAGTAGCAATCTGAGCATCTAAAATGTCTCCTTGTCTATTCTAGAGGCCTCAGTATTTTTAAAGAAAGACTGCATTTCCATTTATGGTCATCATTGAGGATGTTTTCTAGGCCAATCATTTAGCATTTAAAGAAATGGAATCAAATAATATTTGTAGTGATTCATGCTCTGCTGAATAAAAATCATCTACAAGTGTATATTCAATGGATAGTGAAAAAAAGTAGAAATTATCAGGAGCTGACCCATGAAGTTCTATGAAATGCAGTGAGATGGGAGAGACTGGTTAAGTGTGTAAGAGTTGGCTTTGATGCTTGAGATGCCAATGGACATTGGAAAGTCAAGTCCAAGTTCCTTTATCCACATCTGTAAAATGGGGGCAGTAGTAATGTCTTCCTTGTGAGGTATGCTTGCAAGAGTCGGGAGTGTCTGGTCTGTAGGCCGTATATCAGTGAAATTATTGGGTCTGGCTCTGTCTAGGCAACCTCAGGCAAGATGAAAATTCAATAAACCTATAGCAGGCAGATTTTTAAATTGATAATTCTGTAACACAAATAATGTTAAAAATATCTAGATGGGGGCCAGCGCTGTGATGCAGCAGGTTAAAACTACAGCTTGCAGTGCCGGCATGCCATATGGGCCCCAGTTCGAGTCACAGCTATTCCACTACTAATCCAGCTCTCTGCTATGGCCTGGGAAAGCAGCAGAAGATGGCCCAAGTCTATGGGCCCATGCACCCTCATGGGAGACCTGGAAGAAGCTCCTGGCTCCTGGCTTCAGGTAAACTCAGCTCTGGCCGTTGCAGCCAGTTGCAGAGTGAACCAGCAGAATGGAAGACTTCTCTCTCTCTGGCTCTACCTGTCTTTGTAACTCTGTCTTTCAAATAAATAAAAGTAAATCTTCAAAAAAATAAAAAATAAAAAAATCTATATGGTCCTTGACAGAATAAAGATTCCCCAACCCTGGGACAATTAGATGATTTAACATATCTAAAATGTTTAGGACCCTATCTGGCCTGTAATCTGTACCACAAGATTAAATGTTAACATAAACAAAGGGGCTGGTGTAGTATGAAGCAGTATATATCTGTAAAGGACATTACTAAGGGGCCAGCACTGTGGTGTAGTAGGTTACACTTCTGCCTGCGGGGGTGGCACTCCATATGGGCACTGGATCGTGTCCCAGCTGCTCTACTTCCTATCCAGGTCTTTGTTATGGCCTAGGAAAGCCAAGGAAGATGGCCCAAGTGCTTGGGCCCCTGTACCCACATGGGAGACCCGGAGGAAGATACTGACTCCTGGCATCAGATTGCCCAGCTCTGGCCGTTGCGGCCATTTGGGAAATGAACCAGTGGATGGAAGACTTCTCTCTGTCACTCTTTCTCTCTGTCTGTAACTCTCTCTCTCAAATAAATAAATGAATCTTTAAAAAAAGGACTTCAGTAAGTTACTAAGACACTTCAAATGTATATGGGGAAATTACATTATAAATTTGTTGTAGTGCAAAACAAATTCTCAATCAATGCATAATATTTTGATAAATACTTATTTATTTATTTTGGAGGCAGAGTTAGAGTGAGAGGGTGGGAGAGACAGAGAGAGAGGTCTTCCATCCACTGGTTTACTCCCCAAATGGCCACAATGGCCAGGGCTTGGCCAAGAGCCAGGAGCCAGAATCTTCTGGATCGCCCACATGGGTACAAGGAAGGGACCAAGCAATTGAGCCATCTTCTGCGGCTTGCCAGGAGCTGGATGGGAAGTGGAACTGTTAGGACTTGAACAAGTGCCCATATGGAATGCCAGAACCTCATGGTTTTTTTATACTATGCATTTTCCATACACATTTTGAAGCATCCTCATATTATTGATTCAATGCTGTAGTCAGGTGAATGAACACTGCAGAATCTAACTCTCAATTCATATTTTCTCTTGTTTCTGTGTTAGTCTTAGTTTAGTAGCACTGAAAGTCTAAATCAAAGTGTGTGTGGCAGAGGATGGAGAGTATATACAAACATATGCATGCACACATATACAACATGTATATATGTATTTCATAAAATCCAAATTTTCTAAAGCAACTAGTTCTTAATACACTAGGTATTGTTATATATAATTTCAAATATACCATATAATACTGTATTTGATGAAAATAACTACAAAATATTCTTTAACCATTTTTCTACATCAATTGCCAAAATGTATTAGAAGGAAAATGGAAATGTATATAGTATATATAGTATACATAATGTATAATTCATATGCTATATTAACCAGAAACATTTTTTATAAATTGAGAATTAAGAGAAATCAAATTCATTATGTTATACCCTTGCATAAATGAGAAGCCTAAAAGATACATGACCTGGAAATTGATGGTGACAGGACTTAAACTATCACTCTTAGGCACTTCTTTTGTATTTTCTGCAAGTTGTTTACCAATGATGTTATTCTATAACATTTCAAAAAATAGGATTCCTACCACTTCAAATGAATTATGAAACACATTTCACACATATACATACACATTTCTTCAAGCCTATTGCTAAATAATCTAAATTTACTAATTTTAAACATGTTCCAATTAAGTGTGACCTATCTATTATCTATGGAAACACTTACATGGAAAAGAGTAAAATTACCTGTCAGAATAGTCCAGCAAAAAAAAAAAATAATAATGAAGTAGAAAAAGCTGGGCTATTTAAAATTGCATCAACCTATTTTTGCATGGTGTAATAAACATATTGACACATTTTAATAGACAACCTTATTATCCAGCATAATATTATAATTGCTTGCATTGATAGCTCCCTTTGCTGAGATATACGTCTGTGCCCCAAAGAAAAGAAAAGAGGATTCAAAAGATGTACAATCACATCAAGTCATTGACAGCCACTTATGCTACTGCAGTCATACTAGATTTGAATGAGGAAGTTATTTGAAGACTGAAACAGATCAAAAACGTTAAAGAAATAGCATTTTAATTCTTAATTTAATATATTTCACAATGCAACGGCTCACTTTTTTGTTCAGTTCCTATTTACTTATGTTTTTATTATCTAATTAGGGAATGATCAAAAGAAAAATTGATTTTTCACTTCATGAGCGTCTTGGACTTGATGGTACTTATTTTGTTTTTGACTTCAGTTTCTTTAGGATAAAGGCATTCTGGTTGTAACAATAATTCCATTTATAGAAGTGATTTGAATTAAGTCATTTGAGCATCTTGGCATCTGAATTTTCTGATTGACTTCTTGGGTTAGACACACAGGTGTCTGATTACTTCCTTTCTTTTTGTGGACACAGCTTTACTAAGATACTATGTTGCAGATTGGGATTAATTTTCTTACAATGCTTGATTTATTTAAACTATGATATTATCAGGTGTGGAAAAACAAGAGGATGTTACAGAGAAGAATTATATGTATTGTAGATGTCAAAATGATTCTTTGTGTTCCAGACATAATCTTGAATGGAAATTTTAGGCAAGACAAACGAGTGGAAATGACTATACTTGAGAAAATCCATCCTGAAAATGCCATTTTGTATCTTGAATTGTTTGAAAATCAAACAAGGAAATAATGAAACTTGACCATAATCCCTTCTTCCCAAATCTGAACTTTATACAGTAAAATTTAGTAGTTCTAAAACTTTAGCTATTATATAGTTCCTTAATTGTATAGTGTTTCTTAATTTATTTATTTATTTAAAAGTCAGAGTTACAGAGAAAGAGAGAGAGGAAGATCTTCTATCTGCTGATTCACTTCTCAGATGGCCACAATGGCCAGGGCTGGTCCAGGCCAAAGCCAGTAGCCAGGAGCTTCATCCAGGTCTCCCACACTGGTGGCAGGCGCCCAAACACTTGGGCCATCCTCCACTACTTTTCCCAGGCCATTAACAGGGTGGGACACCAACTGGCACGGATATGGGATGCCATTGTCTCAGGCAGCAGCTTTACCCACTAAGCCACAATGCTAGCCCAACTGTGTAGTTTTTAAGAAGCTTAAATTTGTGTTTGTGTGTCTCCGCAAATGATAAAAATATAAAGTTTATCAGAGAGGATGGGAAGCTAATGACAAGTATGTGATATATATGCTGCTGAGCACATCCTTGGTCATTTTTTATTCATGAAGTCCCCTGAATCACTTGTCTCGCCATAATTACCATCTTTTTGTATGGCTGTAGATGTCTACTTTGCAATTTTGCTGGAGGTTATGTTCTGTTTTAGGAAATGAAACAAAACTCAACATTCCTGCCAGCATTCACTGGAACATCTTTGAGCAAGCCCTTTTGTCACTGAAGCTGAGAAGAAAGAGAATATGGTGATAATTGCTGTTGGCTACATTTTTCAGTCACAGTCTTGAGAATTATCTCAGGGACCACAGAAATGAACATGAAGCCAAAGTACAAATACCTTTAAACTGAGAGATGAAAAACTTCAGTAAAATTCTTAAACAGACTAACTTTTCCTATAAAATTTATTGTTGTGAAAGTGTTTAAGTCTGTAGGACTTCAGGAATACCTAAGAAACTATGTAATTCCCACTGGTTTCAAAGTGGAAAACATATAATGATAAAAGAAGAGTGGAATTAGAAAAAGAGAAGATACTGGATGATGTGAAATTTTGTTTACAGCCTAGAGGATAACATTTTAAAAGGATATTTTGCATTTAATGTTCAATTCTTTGCATTAACTATGTGCATTGTTGACTTGCTGTGCCTGAACCAAATATTGGAGCCCCCTGAGAAAACACCAAAAGAAAGAAGGTAGGACTCCAGGCAAAAAAGAAGTGATTATTCTGTGAAAGAGGTAACCCTCAGGGATTTACTCGGCCATGACTCTAAAGGAGTGAATATAAGTTCTCATGATGGATTCTCATCTGATCTAAGGGTATTGCTATCTTTGCCTGGATTTGGACTAGAATTTGCCAGAACAGCAATAGGAGGGGAAGATAAGGTCATGAATATGTCATTGAGTAACAGGAAATGGAAATCAAAGCTTCAGAAACCTCTGCATATTTTGCAATGATGAAAAGAGAATCCTGGAAAGAAAATTCTAGCATTAAACAAACAAATAAGAAACAATCGAAATAGGTATCAGAAATTCTCTACACATCAACAGTACTATACTGATTTTATATTCTAGATGCACATTAGAATTCTATCCTATTACTTTGTTTTATTTTGCATAGCAGTTATCATTATTCAAGTTATCTTACTCACTTGAGGTTTTTCATTTCTTTCTCTAGAATTTAAATTCCATGACAATAAAAATCTCACTTTATACTTGCAACAGTTAGAATGAAGCCTGCCAGGTATTAGATCATAGTGCAAAATGTTGGATGAATGAATAAAGTAATTTCTGAGCTGACTGTAAAACCTGAGCAGTACTGTGTTATGTAGTAGTTGGGATAATGAGGACAAATTGAAGGAAAGTGTGCCCAATATTATAGAAAAAGTATATGGAACTACTTCCACTTCCTCAGCCCAGAAATCATTTTTTGATGATTTGAAGTATCTCTAGTTTCTTCCAAAGTGTAGTAGCACCCTAAATGTGGACTCCAAAAATTGATTTTAAAGTAGATATTTCTCCCTCGATTATTGAGTAGAAATCCCATGGTAGAATGTGATAGATTTAGGACTGACCTAGATTGTTTCTTCAACTTTAAGTGGGTACATTACTTTATGAGGCTTAAAGAGGAAAGAACACTCAAAAAGTTAAAGATATCTCCTTTCTAGATCTCCAAACTAATGACTGTGACATCAAATGATTCTCAGATTTAGCAGTGTGATTTGAAGGTCTCTTCTCTCCTGCAAAAAAGAAAAAAAAAAAAAAAGCTGCCATATGGCCTACTTTGTGGTTTTTCCATTTACACAACTTAATATGCCTGGTCCATGATGAAATACCAGCTCCCAACTGGGAAATTAAAGCAGTGTTCAACTCTTCTCAGCAAGAAAGCTGCAGTTTGATATATTCTGTAAACTGGATTCTGCATTAGCCAAGGGGAAGGATTGGCATAGTTAGAAAACACAGTTGGACTTGTTAAAACAAGCATTTCCATGCACAGATGCTAAGTCTCTTTGGAGCTGTGCTTTGGATCACTTTGCTCCTGCTTAGCTATCAAATAAATGTATTTTTATTTTAGCTTCTTCAATTTTTTATCTTTATACAATTTATATTGATGTCATCTATACCTCTAAGACATTTCAAAAATATTTGTTGGGAAAGAAAGGACTTACTGCACATTCAAATATTTTCTTGTCTCTGTGAGTGTCATTTTAATCAGCCCAAAACAATTGTCTGTCATAGTTTAATGACATCACAATCACAACTTCACAAAAACTGAAATGCAATGTTGATTCTTATTTCAATATTTGGCATTAAGTAGATTAAGCAAAGTCTTTTAGTCTAAGTTCATTAGTAAAATTAGGAATACTTTATGGACCAGTTGTAAGGAATAAAAGATTATGTATTTACATGCATTCATTGCTCATCTCCAGGCCCCTCCTTGGATAACAAAATCATCTGATGCACAGGTTTCTTATATAAATTGGCAAAATATTTGTATATAATCTATGCACATCCCCATGTATACTGATAGTCACCTCTATAATATTTATGCCTAACAATTATAAAGTTTCAATGCTGTTAATAGTTCTTACACTATATTATTTAGTAAAGGATTACAAGAAAAATAAGTGTACACATTTGATACATAGGAGAATTTTATAAACACTTTGGATCTGCTATTTATTGACTTTGTGGATGCAGGACCTGTGGTAACAGAACCACTATATGATCTGTGTGTGTGTGTGTGTGTGTGTGCTTGCAAATGTGTGTATGGATGCAACACACACATTTGTATGTCTATGAAATTCATGGATTTTAGAAACTCATGAATTTGAAAGGAATTTAAAAAGTTTATGAAAAATGCAATTGTATTTTTACATCAAAATATGCTTATTTTTAATTGTATTTTCTGCAAACTTTTTGAACTCCCTACATACATTAAAAAGAAATATCGGCCAGCCCCGCAGCTCACTAGGCTAATTCTCCACCTAGCGGCGCCGGCACACCTGGTTCTAGTCCCAGTCAGGGTGCCGGATTCTGTCCCGGTTGCCCCCCTTCCAGGCCAGCTGTTTGCTATGGCCCAGGAGTGCAGTGGAGGATGGCCCAAGTGCTTGGGCCCTGTACCCCATAGGAAACCAGGAGAAGCACCTGGCTCCTGCCATCGGATCAGCGTGGTGCGCCAGCCGCAGCGCACCGGCCGCGGTGACCATTGGAGGGTGAACCAATGGCAAAAGGAAGACCTTTCTCTCTGTCTCTCTCTCTCACTGTCCACTCTGCCTGTCAAAAAAAAAAAAAAAAAAAAAAAAAAGAAAGAAATATCTCTTGGTTACTCATAAAAGCCACTGTATAATATAATGAAAAACATCCTCAATAGCATCATTACTGTCAGCATAATGAGTAATTCCATTGAGTAGATGGGTGGTTAACCCAACCCAACCCACCTAAAAATATTATATTAATGCTGCAGTACTTAACCACAGATAATATCCAGAAATGACCTTATAGTTTCCAATGCACTTATCATCTTCTAAAATATTTTTGTATCAGTGAAAATGCAATGAAATTTAACTATTCTTTTCAACATTACTCACATATGACTCTTTTATCATTCCTTTAATCAAAGCATTTCCATAATACTCCTTCCCCATGAACTTTCTTAAAATTTTGTTCTGAGAGGCAAGAAGACAAACACACACACACACACACACACACACACAGACTGAGAACTTCAATCCACTACTTCACCCCCGTTTGTATTCAATCGCCAGATTGAGCCAGGATTAAAGCTGGGAGCCAGCAACACAATCCAGTTATCCATGGTGATGTCAGGGACCAAATTGCTTGAGCCATCACTGCTCCATTAACTTTTTGAATATCCTTCATGTGCTACAACTAACTTTAAAGGATAACCTCTTTACATTCACTGTCTGCATGCCCTCAAGTGTTTTCTTGTCTTCACACATTAAAACAAAAAGCTCTAATTGAATCAAACATTCTGTCATAATAATTTGTCTATTGGCTACTATTTATTTATACTAATATAAATGTTTTTCTTTTTCATTTTTTTCTGCATTTAAATGCTGTGGACTCTTTTTGTAGCATAGATATTTTTATATTGCTCAATTAAACTGGTAAACCAATTACAGATACCTGACACTTGAATGGGAAAGAAAAATAGATGGAGTTTTTGGAAAGCATCTATAATGGGTTTAAATAGCTTTCTCTCATTAACGAAGTGATTAACATTCGTTTTACAATGTTCCAAAGAGATTATCCAAAAAAGATTGCATAATTAAAACAAATGTCCCAAAGAGTTTAATTATAGTTGCTTTGATATCTAAAACATAATTTTAAGCGTCTGTTGTAAAGATGATCAAAAAATGTGCAAAGAAATAAAGCAATAGCATGTAGGCCACCTTGGATTTTCAGAAGAAGGTTTTTAGCGATGTGGTACCAAAAGTATGTCCTCATCACCACTATTGTCAATGCCCATGTGACACTTCTGGTACAAGGGCAACTAGTAGATTGAGGATGATGCAACTGAACATTTGGTTCTGTGTGTTGGAATACAGTCCAACAGTTAATAATAGGTAAGTGCATTGAAAATTATCTTTCTGGCATTTGTTTTATCTTTTCAACTTATTCTTCATTCATAGTGGTCCGCTGAATTTTCAACTGTTGTCCATCTTTTGATTTGGGGATGGTGATGCTGATGCAGAAATAGTAAATAAAGATATGCTTTGGTAAATCAGCATTCAAGATTAGGGCATTTAGTTAATTTACTGGTGTGCATCAAAACCAAAATACCTTTCTGTTTTCAATTAACATCCTTAATGCAACTTAATTTTGTTTTTAAGATATATTGTTACAGGTCCCTTGCCCACTGCTCCCAGTCAAACTACATAAGCGTGGTCTTTTTAAAAGAGAAAAATGGTTTATTATTATTACTTGCCAGTAAGGAATTGGGAATAAGTATCAGATTTAGGGGGAAGGGAAAGTTTTAGATTAAATAGAAGGAGGCCAGCGCCACAGCTCAATAGGCTAATCCTCTGCCTTGCGGCACCGGCACACCAGGTTCTAGTCCTGGTCGGGGTGCCGGATTCTGTCCCGGTTGCCCCTCTTCCAGGCTAGCTCTCTGCTGTGGCCCGGGAGTGCAGTGGAGGATGGCCCAAGTGCTTGGGCCCTGCACCCCGTGAGAGACCAGGAGAAGTACCTGGCTCCTGCCTTTGGATCAGTGTGGTGTGCGGGCCGTGGCGGCCATTGGAGGGTGAACCAACGGCAAAAGGAAGACCTTTCTCTCTGTCCCTCTCTCTAACTGCCCACTCTGCCTGTCAAAAACTAAAAAAAATTTAAAAAAAATTAGATTAAATAGAAGGAAATTAGTTTGTGGTAATATCAGTCAAGGCAAGTCTTGAATGGAGAGGCTTGGAATCAGACAGTATGGTGCATGAATTTTAATTCTAGATTTCCATGTTTGAGGGACCTCTCAAAGGGCTCTGATACACCAAGTTACAGCATTGCTGTGTCTCTGTTGTTTCTGCCAATTAGATTTTCTTTCTTTTTTGCACATGCCTATGTTGCCTGACATGTAGTTCTTTGCTGTAGATTCACTCTGCACATTAACAGCCATATGACAAAATTCAAGAATGTGGAAAAAATGTGATTAGAAACATTGTTAGACCACAAAACATGGGAACATCCAGAAGAAAATTGGGAAGCATAACAGGTTTTTATATTTGGGACATTGCAGCAAAGTCCAGTAAAAGGGCAGTCCAGTATCAATATGAATATATTTTTATTGCAATGTAGTGTTATAATGAATTATATAACTGTATAATTTTTATCTTTCAAGACATTTTTAATTATTTTAACTATTATAGATTATAAGTAACAGGATACAGGGTCTGTTTACCTTCCTATGAGAAGATGGGGAATTTGGCTCTAAAATTCTGGATTCCTGGAGCCTGTGTTGTGGCACAGCAGGTTAAATTTCTGCCTATGAAGTTGGCATCCCATATCAAAGTGTTAGTTCAAATTCCAGCCATTCTGCTTCAGATCCAGTGTCCTGCTAATGAACATTGGAAAGCAGCAAATGATGTTCCAACTGCTTGGCCCTGACACCCACGTTGGAGATCTAGATAGAGTTTAGGGTTCCTAGTTTCAGCCCAGGCAGCCATTATGGTTATTTGGGGGAGTGAATCAGCAGATGCAAGATTCTCTCTCTCTCTCTCTCTCTCTCTCTCTCTCTCTCCCCCCCTTTGTGACTCTGCCTTTTAAATAATTAATTAAATAAAATATTATTTTTAGAGGAAAAAAAGAACTCTGAATCCAGTCCCTCATTTCAAAACTAAACTTTTCTTCTAACTTAATTCATTCTGAATAAGATAATGCAAACAAAATCATTGTGTAAAAAATATTTTACCCATCACTAACATTCCTTAACTGCATATACATTTTACCTCTATTGATTAATATGTATTTCTAACTGAAGTAGCTAATTAATGATGTTGGTGATTTATCATGAATGCTTTTTTTAAAACATTTATCTATTTGAAAGTCAGAGTTACACAGAGAGAGAGGAGAGGCAGAGAGTGAGAGAGGTCTTCCATCCATTGGTTCTTTTCCCAGTTGGCTGCAACTAGCAGAGCTGTGCCAATCCGAAGCCAGGAACCGAGAGCTTCTCCGGGTCTCCCATATGGGTGCTGGGGCCCAAGGATTTGGGCCATTTTCTGCTGCTTTCCCAGGCCATAGCAGAGAGCTGGATCAGAAGAGGAGCAACCAGGACTCGAACCAGTACCCATATGGGATGGCGGCACTGCATGCAGCGTCTTTACCTGCTATGCCTCAGCGCCAGCCCCCATTAATACATTTTTGAACCCATACACAAAACTTTTAATTTAGAACCTCAGTTTTATTTTTATGATTGTAATTATTTTCTTGACTGTGCTCATTACTTGTTATATAGAATGGTGTTTCTTGGAGTGACAAAAGATCACCTGATATTTACCTTCATTAAAATTCTTTTGTGATTATAGACATTTTCTTGGTTGAGGAGTAGTGATACTAATATTGCTTTATATGCTTGCTAAATTTTTGCTGTCATTTTATATGAAGACATTTCCAGCTGGACACAATACTGGTATCTTGGATTATTCAGAAGAATATGAAAAATATATTATTATCCTATTCACTTTAAGGACACTACATGGCTACTAATATGCACATGTAAAGAACTGATTGTAATCTATCGTGAGAAAGACACAGACTTTTAACTAAATGTGCTGGTACGAATTGCTAGCCCTAAAAAGACATGCATGAAGATGTACATGAGTCAGGCATTTCAGCTTCTATAGCAGAGATGAGCTCAGATTAACTGAGATAATTGAGCTTGTTGTATGAGAGCACCGGAAGAAAACAAGAAACCATCCCAAGAGTGTCAGAGGCAGATTGTATGGCAAGGAAGAATACCCTTTAGGAAACTATGGTGATTCTACTGGGCAAAAAAAAAAAAAAAAACATTTTAGGACAATATCATTCCCATAGCTCACATTCTCTGACTTTTCTAGTATTCATTCCTTACTTTTAATCTCCCCCAGAAGAGGGAATTATGTACATATGTTACTTACACTATGATATACAGAATTAATATTGGAAAAACTCTCAATCTACCCATCATACATGCTGCTGTCCAGGTTATGGATGATGATTTTTAGGGTGGGCATAATCTGAGTTAAATAAATTAGCATGGATTTTCCAAGTCACAAAATAGAAGTTTACCAGTTGGCAAGTGCATGTGCACATGCACACACACGGATTCTGATAGGTATTTTTGGAAAGAAGCAACTGACTTAAATGTCAGCAAGAGATTCATGAAATGAAATTTTCTCTGGATGCCAAAGTTTTGATTTTTTTTCCCCAAAATAACTTTATCTTAACTCATAGGGCACTCAGCTTCTAGTGTTCACTTTTATGTTCATTTTCAAAGTCATGGATACCCCATCATTTTCACGCTCTGTAGAAGCTTCATTTTATTGCGTCTTAGAAGAGATCATCTTTGTTCTCACTGCTACAGCTTTAGTTCAGGCAAATCCCTTTTACTTCATACCAAAAATTGTCATCAAACTTTATTTACAGGCCGGCACCGCGGCTCAACAAGCTAATCCTCTGCCTAGCTGCACCGGCACACGGGGTTCTAGTCCCGGTCAGGGCGCCAGATTCTGTCCCGGTTGCCCCTCTTCCAGGCCAGCTCTCTGCTGTGGCCAGGGAGTGCAGTGGAGGATGGCCCAAGGGCTTGGTCGCTGCACCCCATGGGAGACCAGGAGAAGCACCTGGCTCCTGCTTTCGGATCAGCACGGTGTGCCGGCCACAGCGTGCTGGCCGTGGCGGCCATTGGAGGGTGAACCAACGGCAAAGGAAGACCTTTCTCTCTGTCTCTCTCTCTCTCACTGTCCACTCTGCCTGTCAAAAAAATAAAAATAAAAATAAATAAAAAAAAAACACAAACCACTTTATTTACAGGGATGGGTAGCAGCAGTTACCTTGCAACTTGGGATGCCCACATTACATTTCAGAGTGCCTGGGTTTGCTTCCAGACCTACAATGAAGGCAGCAGGAGATGGCTCAAGTACTTGAGTCCCTGACACTCACATGGGAAATGTTGGTTGAGCTCCTGTCAGCCTGATTCAGACCCAGCTATTGTGGGCATATGGGAATTGAACCAGCAGATGGAAGATCCCTCCACCCCCACTACTCACACGTACACCTTACAAATAAGTGGAAAAAATACTACAAATCTTTAAATCACCAAGAACATCCCTTCCAGTTTATTTTATCAATCAATTATGGATCCTTATTAGTGTGTCAAAACAAAAAAAATTGAAAGAAAGAGGTTGAGTTCCTTTCCCATACATGACAAAATGTGTAGATAGTGAGAGCTCCCCAGTCCATTCCAAACAAACCCATTTCCCAAAATATTATTTCACACACAAATTCATTTCTTATGATCCCAGCAATAGCAATGTAGGTCAAGACTCAACTTCCTACCCTTAGAGGAATATTCCCTATGCATAACCAAACTCCTGCCGTGCTGTGAGGCTGTCCTTTCTACAACCCTATAAACCCCCCTTCTAAACTCTTCTGTTTCTCGGTGCTCGCCATACTATTTGGTCCTAATGTCCTCCATTCCTCTTGCCTACTTTTTTTTTTCCAGTCTTCATCATCTTCATAACCTATGCAATGCAATCGTCACTCTTCTTTGAAAACCTAACCAATGTCCTATACTGTGATGAATGATGCATTATTTGGATCTGTATAATTAAAAATAGCTTTTTAGTAGTTCCTAAACTTTTAGAAAATATAATGCTGGAATTTGTTGTTCATTGTCTACTCTTTTAGAGAGGATCAACATTATTCACTTATTTTGTATTCACCATAGTTCCTTCAAGGTAGTAGTTAACAGGCAACCATTGTTGACTTGAGTTCAGGTTATCCTTTAGTTTCCATTCCCTTTTGCTGACTTTTTTTTCAATTTCTCCTAAATGTGAAATCATATTTTATTTTCAAAAAATTAAATTAATTTATTTTACTTATTTGAAGGTGAGAGAGAAAGGCAAACCAAAAGAGGTCTCCCACACTGTGATTCGCTTTCTAAAGCCTACAACAGCTTGAACTATAATAGATCAGACAAGAAGCTGGGAACCCCATCTCCTTTTCTAACATGAGTGCCAGGGACCCAACTATATGAGCCGTCACCTGCTGCCTCCAAAGCTGTGCATTAACAGGAAGCTGGAATCAGATGAATCCAGGACTCAAACCAGACACCCTGATATGGAATGTGGGCATCATAATCAAGGTCATAACTGCTGCCCCACATGCCCAATCTACTAGTAGATTTAAATACAACAGCAATTAGGCCGGCGCCGCAGCTCACTAGGCTAATCCTCCGCCTTGCGGCGCCGGCACACCGGGTTCTAGTCCTGGTCGGGGCGCCAGATTCTGTCCCGGTTGCCCCTCTTCCAGGCCAGCTCTCTGCTGTGGCCAGGGAGTGCAGTGGAGGATGGCCCAAGTGCTTGGGCCCTGTACCCCATGGGAGACCAGGAGAAGTACCTGGCTCCTGCCATCGGATCAGCGCAGTACACCGGCCACAGCGCGCTGGCCGCGGCGGCCATTGGAGGGTGAACCAACGGCAAAGGAAGACCTTTCTCTCTGTCTCTCTCTCTCTCACTGTCCACTCTGCCTGTCAAAAAAAATAAAAAATAAAAAAAAAAATACAATACAACAGCAATTAGAAAAACATTGATAATAAAAGCCATCAATGGCATCACTAGCAATTTAGAAATACAGATTATTTTTTTTTTAAGTTTTAAGGATTTTATTTAGTGAGAGAAATAAGCAGGAGAGTAAGGGCTTTATTTAGGGGAAAAAGAGAAGCCTAAAAGTTAAGTTGGGTCCATAACAAAGAGAGCAGGCTGGGAGTGAGCCATGTGCAGCAAGCATGCAGACAGGAAAGCAGGGAGTGGGCTGCACGAAGGCCACCCGCCCCAAAGGCACAGGCAACAAGGGCAACAAGGGCGCTGATCAACTTTTTAACAAGACACCCAGATGATTTTTATGCACTTACTCCTCATGTAGGATCTCTGTCCTTAATGTGTAATTCGATGTGAATTAATGCTATAACTAGTACTCAAACAGTATTTTGCACTTTACAAGTGTAAAACTTTACAAGTTTCTGTGTGGGTGCAAACTGTTGAAATCTTTACTTAATATATACTAAATTGATCTTCTGTATATAAAGATAATTGAAAATGAATCTTGATGCAAATGGAATGGGAGAGGGAGCGGGAGATGGGAGGGTTGTGGGTGGGAGGGAAGTTATGGGGGGGGAAGCCATTATAATCCATAAACTGTACTTTGGAAATTTATATTTATTAAATAAAAGTTTTTAAAAAGTGTAGCAAGCACAGTATTAAAGAATTCAGTCAGAACGAGTTGATCATTAACTTTGACATTAAAGTAACTAAGAAAATGTATGTTCAAATTTTTACCATGTGTGGCTATGATTGATATGCGGTTGTATGTGTATATGAGAAACAGAGAGAGACAATTGAGAATTGGGGAAAATGTTTTGGAAACAACTTCTTTTGCTATAGTTGGCTTGCCTTGTAAATATCTAGTGAATATATTAACTACTGGGACTATTTTATCTGCTGTGATTTTTTTTTCATTTTGTCTAAGCTATTAAGCCACAAAAGAAAACGGAGCTGTCAAGATATCACTTCAAAAAATGCATTTGAGGTATCTAAGAGCTGAAATCATTTGATGAATTTTTAAAAAGCTGTCTGCTTTTTAAAAGCATTTATAATTCAAGGTGTTTGATTAACTTTTAAACAGTTGAGTGTTGGTAGATTTCAAATCAAAAGGAAAAATTTGGAGTGGTCTAGTAGATTCAAATACAAACAGGGAAAGTCTGTTCTTACCCCTCTTTGGTATTTTATATATACTTTTGGCTCAATCACAAACCGGATCCCCTACCATCTTCTGTATGGGAGGGTACTAAAAGTTCATGGAAAATGGAATTTAAAATATAAGGTTATATTGCTGCCAAATATGTTTGAAAGTTATTCATGACTATTTTCAGAATGTTTTTTCCTATGAGTTTTTGAAGTACTCTGATATATCACATGGACTAACATGGAGCCAGCAGTAATTATTTCCTTCCTACTGAAAAAAATATTCACGGGGGACGGGCGCTGTGGCGTAATGGGTTAAGCCCTACATGCAGCACCAGTATCCCACATGAGTGCCGATTCAAGTCCAGGCTTCTCCTGTTTGCATCCAGTCCCCAGCTAATGCTCCTGGAAAAGCTGCAGAGCATGGCCCAAGTGCTTGGGTCCCTGTACCCCCTTGGGAGACCCAAAAGAAGCTCCTGCCTCCTGGCTTTGGTTTGGCCCAGCTCTGGGAATTGAAGAGTGAACCAGCGGATGGAATATCACTCCCTCTGTCTCTCCCTCTCTCTATAACTCTGCCTTTCAAATAAAATAAGTAAATCTTTAAAAAATTTATTCATGAAATTACTGGGAGAAAGTCTATCATTTGTTTTAACTTGCCCAAGAAGTATTATACAAATATATATCAGATATCAGTGTATATGTAACAATGAAGCTGATTTTACACAAATATTAGGTAGCTGAAGGAATCACTATGGGAATGAAAGACACTGTCATGCTAAGGAAGGAGAACAAGTGAGAAGAAGAAGAAAGAAGGAATCAGACATTTAGCATAGTGATTAAGATGTCTGCCACCCATATCAGAGTTCTTGAGTTTTACTACTGATTCTAGCACTTAATACCAACTAATACAGACCCTGGAAGACAGTGGTGATGGTTCAAGTAATTGGGTTTCTGTCACTCACACGGGAAACCTGAGCTGTGTTCTGTGCTCATGGCTTTAGCCCTGTCCCAACCCAGGGACATCTGTGGAATAAACCAGCAGAGGGGTGCATTTTCTCTCTCTCTTTCTCTCTCTCTCTCCCTCTCTCTCTCCTTCCCTCCCCTCCCTATCTCTCTCTCAAATTAATAAGTAACAATTTTAAATGAAATGGAAAGTATGAACTTATGTAATGAAAACATCCATATATCTAACAAAATGAAACAATCATATCATAAGCATGTTTAAATTCCATTGGAACCAGATACAGGCTTTGCGACTTCTGGCATGTACAGCCAATTCTCCTGAAATATATATGGCTGTATGGAATATATGAGCAATGTTCTAATATGAACACATCATTTTATGAAGAACAGGTCCTCTCTGGTACAGTCATTCTGTTTTTCATTTATTGGCCAATTTGTTCATTCCATATTTCCCTTTTAAATGTTTTCCATTTGATGTTATTCATTATTTTTGAGATAACATTTTTAATTTACAATATAGTCAAAGGCTGAATGCTCTTTATTCCTTGAGCCAAATACCATGTGACTAAATCTGTGGCAAGGCCTAGACATTTCAACCATGATTGCCGCACTGCTCTCTAAGCACCTTAAAATTAAGTATAAGAGAAATATCACTAAACAAAGAAGTTCAGTAATGTGTTGTACAGATTAAGATGCAAAATGCTTGGGATAGAGAGGAGCCACAAACATAAATCCTGCTTGAAGTAATTAAGAAATGGTGTCCATGAGAGTGAAACCATCTTACTGGAGACAATCGAAGGAGTTAGGATAATTGTTTATGAGAACATGGAATGTGAGAGATGACAGTTAATGTGTCCCAAATTTGGAGAGGGCCTTGATACCTGGTGCAATACTTTATCTTTGGTTCTAGGAATTAGAACCAAAATCACCAGGAAAATTACAAGAAGAAGAGAAAGAGTATAAGGAAATAAGATAAAGAGCTAATATTTAAAGCATACGCACAATGTTTTAGGCTTGTGCTGGGTAAGTTGCAGTCTTTATGCTATTTAAGTTTTTTTCTATGCAGAAGTTTTCTGAGTTGTCTTTAAGTCCACAAGCAGAGTATTTGAAGAACACATGTATTTTAAAAGGTGAATTCATCAAATAATGAAGAAAGCTTTCTTTTTTTAATTTTTTATTTAGTAAATATAAATTTTCAAAGTACAGTTAATGGATTACAATGGCTTCCCCCCCCATAATTTCCCTCCCACTCACACCCCTCCCATCTCCCGCTCCCTCTCCCATTCCATTCACATCAAGATTCATTTTCAATGATCTTTATATACAGAAGATCGATTTAGTATATATTAAGTAAAGATTTCATCAGTTTGCACCCACACAGAAACACAAAGTGTAAAATACTGTTTCAGTACTAGTTATAGCATTACTTCACATTGGACAACACACTAAGGACAAATCCCACATGAGAAGTAAGTACACAGTGACTCCTGTTGTTGACTTAACAATTTGACACTCTCGTTTATGGCGTTAGTAATCTCCCTAGGATCTAGTCATGAGTTGCCAAGGCTATGGAAGCCTTTTGAGTTCTCCGACTTTGATCTTATTCTGACAGGGTCATAGTCCAAGTGGAAGTTCTCTCCTCCCTTCAGAGAAAGTTACTTCCTTCTTTGATGGCCCCATTCTTTCCACTGGGATCTCACTCACAGAGATCTTCCATTTAGGTGTGGTTTTGTTTTTTTTTTTTGTTTTGTTTTGTTTTTTTTTTTTTTTTTTTTTTTTTTTCCCCCCCAGAGTGTCTTGGCTTTCCATGCCTAAAATACTCTCATGGGCTCTTCAGCCAGATCTGAATGCCTTAAGGGCTGATTCTGAGGCCTTTCTTTTACAAGGGATAACTTTAGATAATTTAAACAACCACAGTTAACAGTTGGTTTAATCAATAGAAGACACTAGTAATTGTGCAAATAGAACTGTATTCATGTGAATTAAAATCATCAGTTATATTTTTAGGATAAAGAAAATTTGGGCATTCTGGTTTTTATGTTTGTTTTCAATTAGCATCAGTAAATATATAATCAGTCCTTTCAAATATCCCTATTTGGAAATTTGTATTTTCTTTTCAGAAAATTTTATAGAAGTGAAACCTCTCAACGTTGTGTAGAATTTACATCTATTTTGTGTTGTAGTCTAAATTTCTTTAGGTCCTTAATCAAATCCATTTGACACCTAGAGTATTTCTGCCAGGCAGCTTTGATATGAAAATTATTTAACCCAGATGTTTCCACCTCCCAAGTCAAACAGAGGTGGTATTTTACTGGGTCACTAGTATGAACATAGAAAGATTACAAATAAAAATACAGAAAGGAAACTAAACAGTGATATTTATTCTTGCACCCAATTGAGAGAAACTGGATTATAAACCTCAACATTTTGTAGGAAATTGGTAGTTTCATACACAAAAGAGAATCACTTTTATATCATGATATTGTATATAAACAGATAAGATCTATATCATGGTGAGCACTAAATGAAGATTTCCCCTTTCAATGGGAGACACTCAAGCACATTTTTTAGACAATTTTTTGTCATGACTTCATGATTAATTCTGTTTCACTGCAATGTCATGCTCTGTTTAGAGGTCAGGAAAGTATTTCTGAGTTGCAAAATGCTTGAAGCCATTTGCCCTACCTTACAAAATGACTGTTTATATAGGTGACAGAAATGTCAGGTGGACGTAAGTGCTTATAATCAGGGTTAACTAATGTCAGCAAGAGCAACACTGGGCAATTGATATACCTAATACCGTGAGGATTATTAAAAGTTTACCTATAGTGTGCTGGGCCAAGTCTAATCTCCAAGGCCACACTCTTTCTGATATTGAATTCAGAAGCAGAGCTTTCTAATATGTCTGTGAGAGGGTGCATTATTGACAGTGTTCATCTTAGCCAGGAGCTTGTTAATCATTTCGTAAATTCTCTGTGAAGGAAACTGGGAAAATCTTACTGCGTTAAATTTAATATATCAAGTCCTCATTTTTAGTACACTTGACAACATAAAATGAAGAGATCTGTTAACAAGTACATTTGTACTAAGGTTCCCGAAGCAGTGATTAACACTAGGAAATTCTTACCTGTGTTCTCAGAGAGAAAACTAACAAGGAGAAAAGTAGAAAGATGGAACAATTGACAGAATGTTTGTCAAGACAAAAACTACCAAAAATTTATAGTTTTAAGCTACACTTAGCTTGTTCTTCCGAAGTTCAGTTTTATTTGTGTGTGTTTATTTTCTATTTAGCATCACCTGAACAATCAAAAACAACTGAATTTTCTATGTAATGAGTAAAGATATGTCTATCTTCAAGAACGTATTGACAAATCTTCATTATACACATCATACAAAGATCTTGGAGGCATGTTGTATTGCTTAAAGAATTTGTGTGAGGCATTTGGGAAGTTCTATTACAAAGGGGAGATGCTGGCAAGGGAACCAATATTATCTTACCCAAAGCTTAGAAGTAGAATCTCGTGTGGGCCTTGGTGCATATGGTTTCATCAATGTATTCATAAGCATTTGCAAATCATTTTTCCTGGCCTCAAAATTCAAAGTAGCAAGGATTGTGAGGGATACAACTTTGTAACTGAAATGTCACTACACAGCCATTAATTAGGATACAAATAGAAACCTCAGTTCAAAAAAGTTTTGATGTAGGGATAAACTAATGTATACATAATTTCTAAGAAACCTGGTGGATAGTATGAGATACAAGTGACTGAATTTTTTCTCTTCCCATCCTTCTCTCCAGCACACATGCAGGCACACACACATACTCACGAAGATACAAACACAGTAAGTATCACGAAAACTCTAATCCATACTACAGGATTGTGTTTCCTGAATAAGTAGATTTCCAAAATAATATCAAGAAAAAATTAATTCACAGAGGAGCATCTGCTCCATTCATATTGAATCTGGAAACTCATTTGACATCTAAGATTCTTTTATTATGAGAAAGTACTTCTTTCATTGCTAAGTGTGTATCATTTCTTAATTATGTTATTCAGGATAGAATAAAGAGGATGAAGACTTTTAAAGAAGGAGGGGTTATTTTGTTCTGTTGCTCTCTAAGAAGTCACTGGGGAGACCCGATAAGATAAGGGCTGATGGATTTTGAGTTACTAATTAATAAAACCTTTATATAACTTCTGAAAGGACTTGGTTACTACAAGTTTGCATTTAGCCATAAGTAACTGTGATTTTAGATATTTTATCATTTCAATATATATTTCCTTTTGTAAGGATACTTTGAATTTCACAAATATCTCTGCCATTTTTTGTTTAATTTTGTTGTTTTGAAGATAAATTTTCAATCTATTGCCAAACAAAAAATCAAGACCTACATTTCATTATAATATATTTAGCTAGTAAGAAAATCCAAATTTTCAAAAATTTGTTTAGCATATTTTGAGAATGTAGATTTCCAAAAACAACCATCCCTAGATGGCATTTAGATAGAAACCCCTGTGTATATTTGGAATATAATTTCTTCATTCTGATTTCACTGGGAAGATATAAAATACATTAAGGCATGACTATAAAATATTCATCTGAACCTCTAGTCCACTTTGGTTTCATCAGAAGACTTTCTGAGTCACTGGTCGGACTCACTTTGATTTCATCTTGATTATCCCATCAGCATTGTACATTCTGGAACTCATCAAAATTTCCATGGGATTATAACCTCTTCCTGCTTTGAACTTCACTACGGATATTTTATTTTCCTCTTTTGCATCTTTTTTGTTGTCATTTCAATCTGACTATAGTAGGAATTGCAAGAAGGAAAGATAAATCTGCTCTCTTTTTGAACCAAAAACTAACTTTAACTGTTGAAAAAAGATTGCTATTTTAATATTGAGTATTGACAGTTCAGAAGGAATTTCCTGGTAATACAGAAAACGATGCTGATCATGGTTTCTCACATCATGAATTTTTTTCATTGTAGGAGACCTGAAGAGCTTGTAGAAGGAAATGAATGAACAAGTATTTCTTTCTTGTTTTTATAGAGATTTGTTTGCTGACTAAAGGACGCCGCACAGCTAGTGTTCGAGCTGATACCTATTGTCGTCTTTATTCCCTTTCGGTGGACAATTTCAATGAGGTCCTGGAAGAATACCCTATGATGAGAAGAGCCTTTGAGACTGTTGCTATTGACCGACTAGATCGAATAGGTACTCTAATTTATTGTCTTCTTCATGCACAATTCAGTTGTAATCTAGTGAAGTAATGTATGTTTACAATCATAAGTCTCAAGTGATAGTTTATAGCTTGCTTGTTAATTTGAATAAAATAGTACTTCACTGTAGCCATATTTCTAGAAATATCTGAGGCCTTATCTATCTCTTTGAAAGATTCTGGTTTCATTTATTCATGTCTGTTTTTACTAGCTACACAATCTGATATTCCGAGTGATACCAAAACAGTTTGAATCTCAGGTAAAAAAAAAAACAATGACATCATTTCTGGATAGATTTAACATAGACCTTAAAATGCAATAGCATGAGTCTACATTACAAACTAAATTTTATCACAAGGGTTTTGTGTGTTCTATGGGTCAATTTAATATTTTATTCTTAAATTAAGTATTGAAAACTAATTTACTTAAATCAGTCTTCTCCATTAAATTGGTTTCAACAAGCAGAAACATTGCAATGTTTGTAATACAGACTCAAGCAGAAAAGGCCTTGATAGAAGTGCCTTATGTAGATATTTTACTCTGCAAACATCAGCAGTGTTTTAAGACTAGCAAATAAGAACCATACAAATTAGACTTTCTTAGTTATGCTAGCTTAAAGTTATGTATGATAGCTGTAGTACAGTTAAAAATGATTGGCTTTGCTATTAACTTCTCTAGATGTGCTGGAACATTCTGGTATGTCATGAGGTAGTATGCTTTTGTTTTCCACACCTAAGCCCTCTTCACTCACCTCAGCCTTCTCTACCCTGTTTCCCAGCTTAACACTACTCAGCCTTAGTATTTCATTTTGGGTATCACTTTCCCTGTAGACGTTTTTAACTCCCACCCTTTAGAGAGCTGATTACGCTGGATGTGTTCTCTTGTAGCCACTGAAGTTTCCCCATGACAGCAAGTGCTTTTATTTTTGTAATTGCTCTAGAGACATAGAGACCATGTCTAATTCACCATTACATTCACAGTACCCAGTACACAATGAATTTTGTTGAAAAAAGGAAGGGAGGGAGGAAGGAATTAATGAACTCAAAGGAGGTGGGGCTGGGATCGGTTAGAAGGAAACAGAGGTACTTCAGCTACTTCCTTCTTGCTGAAGGTAAGGACTTCAGACCGATGCATGATATGCCAGTTTTTTCTGCACTTCACATCTTCCTTTAGCTCTGTATAAGATAGACGTAAAGGTACTATTTGGATGTTATCATTAGAGATAAGATATTAGATACTCACTTAACATTCCAGATATTTAACTGGACTTAAGCATCCAAGGAGATGGTGCCCATAAAGAAGTATGGTACTCGGGGACTCTCAAAAACATCGTTACTTGAAAATAACTACGTTTTGTGATATAAGAATAAATGTTCCTGTATATGAGACAGACTAATTTCTGAGCAGTTGAATTGTTCCTAAAGCAGCTGGACATTTTTATCAAGTTTTAGAAACAGGGTATTTCAATAGAGAATTTCTGTTATTTTTATACAGCTTCACTTTCAGCTGCCTTATTGAATTGAATTGTTTTATAGGAAAGTTTGCCTTAAATGTTTGACAGATACTCAAGAAATTCATTAGTAAGCACCAAGCATTTTTGCTTTTGATCTTTATAAAATCATAACTGTGTATGTTTTACATACTTAGATTATTAAATTTTGATCACTCACGCAATCTTTACCTTTCTCAATTTTATGGCTATTCGTAATAAATGTAGCTAGTTGAGGGAATGCTGAATAAGCATTTGTATCTATTACTAACAGAAGAGTTTTGGTACTGTGAGAAATTAGAACAGTTTGCAGCCATTTAAAATGATTGCATGCACTCTAGCAAATCACATATTTCCACTTCAGAAATACATTTTTACCTTAGATTTGATACTTTATTAGAGGTTTGACAAATTGATTCACTTTGCAGTTACTATATTAGCTTGGGTTTTATTGGATCAATGATGTAATTGAAAAGCCACTGCCTTTCCCTTCATATTTTAATCAACTATTGATTCTCATTGTTATTCTACCAGTAAGTGGCTGGTTATTGAAAATCCCTCCAAAGAAGATGGCAGGAAGCAGAGCTAATGCTTATTGAGGTCCTGGGGTGAACTGAGAGCCTGCCATGCAGTGTGCCCTTGGCTCTCTTAACAGCTCTCATAAAAGGAATGGTCATGACATGGTTCTCAATCTGGCTGCACATAAAGCAGCAAAATCTGGATTCCATGTCTGGTTATTCATGTTTAATTGGTAGGGGATAATTGGGCATTAGTGTTCTTTAAAGCTCCAGTGATGGGTCAGAGTTGTGGAATAGCAAGTTCAGCCGTTCCCTGTGACACTGGCATCCTATATGGGCTCCATCCTATATGGGCTCCAGTTTGTGTCCTGGGTGCTCCACACCCTGCTAATGGGCCTGCAAAAGCAGCAGCAGATGGCCCGAGAAATTGCACCAAGGTGGGAGACCTGGAAGAAGCTTCTGGCTGTTGTGGCCATTTGGGGACTGAACCAGCAGACGGAATATCTCTCTCTGTCTCTCCCTCTCCCTTTCTTACTCTGCCTTTCAAATAGATAAATAAATCTTTAAAACAATAAAGCTCCAGTGATGAGAAAAATATGTAGCTAAGACTGAGAACCACCGGCATAGGGCAAAGATCAAAGCCAAGGTCACAGTGCTCTTAAAGCTTGTGCGTGTGATTCGTCTGGGATCTTAGTAGAATGCAGCATCTCATTCGGCAAAAGAGAGTGAAGCCCGAGAAACTCAATTTCTTTATTTTAAAAAAATTAGTTAATTATGTATTTATTTATTTGCGAGAGTGAGAGAGAGAGATAGAGAGAGAGGAGAGAGAGGTAGAGAGAGAGAGATCTTCCATCCAGTGGTACACTCCCCAAATGCCAACAATGGCTAGGGCTGGGTCAGCCCGAAGTCAGGAGCCAGGAACTACATCCAGCTCATCCAGGTTTGCTGGATGACAGGAAATAAAGTATCTGGGTCATCATCTGCTGACTCCCAAGCACATTAGCAGGAAGTTGAATTGGAAGTATAGAGTAACTGGGACTTAAACCAGGCACTCCCACTTGGGATGTGCGCATCTCAAGTGGTGGTGTAACCCAGTGGACCACATCTACCCAAGAGACTGAATTTCTGTTAAGCACCCAGGTAGTGCAGAATGCAGCAGGTCTGTTCCTGTAGCAGGGATGTATGATCAGATTTCTCTTTTGCTCTTCTCCATCCTGTAAGCTATTAAGCATGTTTTCGGTTTTTAATCTCCATATCCTTGTCTTCTTTCCATTAAATTGGTATTCCAGACACATGTATGTCACAGGATTGGGCACTAAATAAAATAATCTACGGACAGTTGTTTGTAGTGTGACTGCCACATAGCTGTCCATTCTCCATTGTCCTGTCTTGAAAAAGGAACTTCAAATTCAAATCCTGATTCTAGGAGCCCTATGGTAAATATCAGTATTTGTTCTGCCAGTTGGCATTTGCCACATTCCAGGCTTTCAGCTTGTCTTGGGTAGTAAGAAAGGTTTTCCAGAGAGACACAGAAAGCAGCAGCGGTGAGAGCCACATTGCTAGTTGGAGTCTGAAGGAGAGTACTTGGCTTTGATGCCTCTTCCCTGAAACGCTGACCTGCTTCCCTTTGCAGGAACCACTGTGGCTCCGTGTTGTTTTCAATCACGCGTAGGCTTTCTAAATGATGATCTTTGTTTCGCTGACAGGAAAGAAAAACTCCATTCTTCTGCAAAAGTTCCAGAAGGATCTGAACACTGGTGTTTTTAACAACCAGGAGAATGAGATCCTGAAGCAGATTGTGAAACATGACAGGGAGATGGTGCAGGCGATCGCTCCCATCAGTTATCCTCAAATGACAGCCCTGAATTCCACCTCGTCCACTGCTACCCCGACCTCACGCATGAGGACCCAGTCTCCACCGGTGTACACAGCAACCAGCCTGTCTCACAGCAACCTGCACTCCCCCAGCCCCAGCACTCAGACCCCCCAGCCTTCTGCCATCCTCTCGCCCTGCTCCTACACCACTGCGGTCTGCAGTCCTCCTGTACAGAGCCCGCTGGCCACTCGAACTTTCCACTACGCCTCCCCCACTGCCTCCCAGTTGTCACTCATGCCTCAGCAGCAGCAGCAGCCCCAGGCACCTCAGACTCAGCCGCAGCAGCCGCCCCAGCAGCCGCAGACGCCCGGCAGCGCCACGCCGAAGAACGAAGTGCACCGGAGCACGCAGGCGCTTCCTAACACCAGCCTGACCCGGGAGGTCAGGCCCCTGTCCGCCTCGCAGCCTTCGCTGCCGCACGAGGTTTCCACTCTGATTTCCAGACCTCATCCCACTGTGGGCGAGTCCCTGGCCTCCATCCCCCAGCCCGTGGCAGCTGTCCACAGCGCGGGCCTCCAGGCAGCGGGCAGGAGCACTGTCCCTCAGCGAGTCACCCTGTTTCGACAGATGTCCTCCGGAGCCATTCCCCCCAACCGAGGAGTGCCTCCGGCACCCCCTCCACCAGCAGCCCCTCTTCAGAGAGAGGCTTCCTCAGTCTTAAACACAGACCCGGAGGCAGAAAAGCCACGATTTGCTTCGAATTTATGATCCCTGCTAATTGTTGAAGCAGAAAGAAATACTCCAATAAACTGAGAACATTCTCAGATCTTATTTTATTCTATCTCCTGATAGATCCCCATAACTATGAAGAGATATTTTAGACAGCTCTGTCCTACTTGCAAAATGTAAAAAAAATAAATAAATATATATATACTATATACTATTAAATAGATATCTAAATTCCCAAGAGAAGTTCAAAAGACCTGTTTAGCATTCAGTGTTATATGTCTTCTTTTCTTTAAACCATTAAAGGATTTAAAAAGTTGTTGTAAGATTATTTATTTCTAACCTACTTTTACTTGATTCCTTTGATACATGTATTTATCTATTTTATGAAGAGTTCTTGGATTCAATGGAAACAAAACTCTAATTTTAAAAAGGCAACTCAAAGGGGCTACTGAACAGCACCAATTATAACCTTCTTTCATTAGCTGCGAGTCTGCCTCTAAATTGTTAATCATTGATTATGGAGGATTAGATAGAAAATCTCATTTTGTAGATCTAAATTGTATTTTGGTGCTTTCAATTTTGAATTCGGTAAAGAATCCACTGCATACTTAGCCCCCATAAGAAACTAGCATTGCCACAGTGAAGAAAATCTCTAACCTCAATCATGCGCACTCATCTTTCCGAAAGCTGAAGGGATATTTGTCTTTGTGTGTTTTTGGACTTTTACCAAGACTCAATCAATGTTAGTTGTAAATAAGTTTTTCAACCCAAGTAAAACTAGCTATTCTGTGTTGTATGAAGGTAAAAGTCATTGTTTAAGAATTTAGTTTTATTGCTTCACTTCAAAACTTAGAGTTTTAAATTTTACAAAACCTGTGACAATTACTCAATTGTAATGCAATAGCTTGAAATCTACAATATTATTTTAATCTGCGATGTTTTATGCAAAATTGTATGCTTGAATCTACAAATTGCTTGTATTACACCAAACACCATTACTTTTCTTCCTTCTTGCCATAATCAAGCATCTGAAAATAGTACCTGCATGCTTTGGGGGAAAAATAGGTTCAAATCAGTCATTGTAAGGAAAGGCTTACAGTATTTCTTGTTTTTTAGAGAAGTATAACAATTCATTAATTAAAATTAATTATTTAATTAATTAAAATCCTTATAAGGCTGACTTGGCTCTCTGACTTAAGTCTAGAAGTGAGGTCTTCACGTTCATTTAATATTATCATTGAAACAATTATTTGTGAACCACAGCTTGATTTGGAGTTGTGTGTTCTGTGTCTTCACCATAGTTTGTAGTTCACAATGGTGTTAATTTAAGGAAATAAATAAATTTTAGCATCATGTCTGTTTGGGAAACACACATTTTGCTCTATGTATATTGTAACTAAATGGTTAGTAAATCTTAAGGCATGTGGTGACTAACATAGACCTTAGGTAGAAGGTTTGTTATTTTAAATGTGCTGAAAATAGTACGAACATCATAACAGAAAGAAGGGATAAGTTGAATGTCTGTGAGCATTGTTTGTTTGTTCGTTTGTTTGTTTCCTTAACTCTTTCCATGACCTGTGAGCATCGTCTTCTCAAAGAAGTCCCTTAGTAATCGTCTGTGCCTAATGCATCCCACAGATGTGGTGGATGACTGGAATACAATTGGAAGAATCCTAGCGACCGACTTCTGTAAATAAGCCAGGTTAAGAGAATGACCTAACGTGGAGGTCTTCAGTATCTTTGACACTGGCAACACATTTAAGAAGAACTTAACAAAGATCACACACTGTATGGGACAGGGCCTCCAAATAGACTTGAGGATAAGAAACAAAAACAAAAGCAAAAACTCTAAGTGGATCTATGCTGCCTGTTATGCCTTTTATGGATATAATACCTATAATACCAAAATGAGTTGTTATGTTTAATTTCTAACAGATCCCAACTTGTGTGGAAGTAATCAACAATGCTAGTCAATGTGATGTTATCATTAACATGCTTGTGAAATGTGATGGCAGGTCAGGATTTTGTGAGTACCTATGGGAAAGCTGCAAGACCATCTACATATCAGTACAAAACTTCTTTATTTTATTAAAATATGAAAATCAAATGCAATTTATTAAGATCATGTATTGGGTCCTTTAAATTATTAAAGGTTTACATTTGATAGGATTAATGGGTTTGGTAGTGAAATATTTTTATATATAAATTTTTGGTTTTTTATTTTGAGCACTATTGGGAAACATAAGCAAAATTGAATTGCATGGTCTTTCAGTGCAACCATACAATTTTTATTCACTTTGTAATAGAATGGACAAAAAAACCTAAGGTTTATACATTAAAATAATAAAATGGTACAGGGTAAATTATATACATATGTTTATGAATGTATATATAATTAGGTTAAGAAAAAATTGACTCACATTCCTGTAATATAAGGGTCCATTGCTAGTTGAAAAGTTATCTCTTTTCTCTGTACATAATCAAGCCCTTATGTATGAAGTTTTAATCTGTACAGAAAGAAATGTATTATTGAAAAGATTGGTCTTTCTGCTGCTGAGAAGATAGTAGAAAAGCTGATTCTTACAACTGTATGATCAGGGATGAGTTAGAGTATTTCTTTTGTCTTTGCTCAAAGCCATACATATATAAATATATATAAAGATTATTAATAAATTCAACAGAAAATAAACTAAAATCATGAATATTTATTTTTTCAATATACTCTAAACAAAGGTTTTATTTTATTAATGTGTACAGATTTGCCTCTGTCTTTCTCCATATCAACATTTCCAAGAAGGCTCATACTTGAGAATCATCAAAAAATTAATTGTAGATATTCTATATTACTGTAGAAAGAGAGGAATATCAATAGAATGTGGATTTTCCAACCATTCCTTTTTTTCATCTTTTCCTTATAGTAACATTGAGTGCATTTTATTCTTTGCTCTGTACCTCCTTAGTATATGGTAGTTATGCTGTTTCAAAATGGTCATCAATGTGATATTGTTGGAATGGTAATGAGAAATAATTGTGTTATAATGGGCTATGCAAAGGCTTTTGGTTAATGATAGACTCTCCCATATGAGTAGATTTTGGATCAGTTCTAAAAGCCTGAGATGAATGGAGACTATTAGTGATGCATTCCTGAAAACAATCAGGATAAATGGTAGGAGTGGCAATAGATTCTGTTCATTTGAAAAATAGTCTTTGTCCAGGTCTACATGACCTTTTCATAAATGAATGATTTCCTTGTGAATTCTGTTCTTTTAAAAGATAGCTACTTTGAGTTTACAGACATAATTAAGCATACTATTTTCAGGACAGTACAAAGTACGACTAAAGTTAAAATAATTCCTATAAGAAGTCAGTGATTTAAACAATATGACATGTTTAAAATTAGGAGTTGAAATATTTCAAAATCTGGATTATTTACACTTCAAAATATAGGCAAATATCTTTTATCTTTCAGGAGTTCTAAAAAAATCTCCACACCTTCTTTATGTGCTTCTGTTTTTATATTTGCTGATTATACTCTTATGGACCTCAGTTTCAACAATCATATTAAGTTGCTTAGACCAGATTTTTTTCTCTTAAGCCTCTGTTAATTTTAGAGCATAAGCAATAAACCCAAATGTGTCTGTTTTGTTTATATGCAGTACACCTAACGAGCTTTTATTACAAGTTCAGTTACTTTAAACAGTCACTCATGCAACACCATGCAAAAGAATCATAATCCCTCTAGAATCATTGAATGCTGAGGTATTTTGAGATCTGAAAAGAATGCTCAAAATTTTTAGGAAGTTTGCATCTACCAAATTGCGGTTCAGTTCGTTACATTTATTCAATATGTCCTGTTCATGGGGATTTTCTTCCAAGGATTTGCTGTTGCATTGAAAGTGAACCATGCCAGCTTCCACCAGTCAAAAACAGTGCATTTCTTAAGCATTTAAAATCTTTCCTTTCTAATAAATGACACCACATTTTTATGACAGAGAAACTATTAAGTTGATCTTGAAGACACCCCCCTACACACACACACACACACACGCACATGCACTTTTGAGAGGAACGAAGGAAGTACTACCTTGCCTAGGCACAGCGGATGCAGTGGCAAGTGTAGCCACAGTACCTGTTCTGCTTTTCTTCTCCTTTTGAAATTTTACCCCCAGGCTTCCTTCCTTCCATCCTCCCTCAGCAACTGATGTTTCTATTAGCAATTGTCATGCTGTCCTTTCCTAGTTTCTCCTTAGCTTCAGGCTGTGAAAAGTGTAATCTCCTCTATGTCAGATAAACGCTGTGGCATAGTCACAAATCTTGCCAGGAAAAAACTCATTGCCTACAAGAAAATATTAGTAAATTTGGCCACCCTCTCAATGATATCATGCCCCTTTCCTCAGGCTGAAAGGTCTTCTCTCTGATACTACATAAAAGTTTATCTCCCTAGAAGTCCAGAAAAAGAGTAACATGAGGAGCCAATTGCCTCATTTATGTATCTTGAGTTGTTAAAAATCAATAAAAAATACTTTAAAACTGAAAATTAATGTAAAAATGATGAGGCAAATTAAGGCAGTTCCAACTCTGCTTTTACAGGGCCCTGATTCTCTTGCTCACTCTAATCCCAGCCCTGTTCCTGTTCAGGTTTTGACAGGAGCAGACAAAGATTGGAAGGGGTTTTTGAGACAGAAACCTTGCTGATATTTGCCCTATTCTACCTTCAGAACTATGTAATGATAATATGAAAAGATCCAAGAAATGAGGCCCTCAATTTATTTCCAAGGTCCTTAGTGTAGAGAAGAGAAATCAATGTGTTAAATGGTAAGAAAAGAATTCCTCCTCAAGGACTTTTATTATCTCCTTAAAATTATGGGCACCAGATTATGAACCTGGAGGATGCCTGTTGAAATACATCTGTATTGTTACTATGATAGGGAATAAAATAATTCGGACAGAACAAAAGTTGGGGGTTATTTACAATCCTACATTGCCTGGTGAAGATGCTGGACCGGGAAAAAAAATCCTAGATTTGCTGAATAGGGTAATGGAAATAGGAAACAGAGTTTACCTGCTTTGTATGAAATAAGGAATATTGTGTCAGGGAAAGAATATGAGAAAGTAAGAGCTACAAACTGTAAGATAGGAGAAGAGTGATGAAATAGTGTTGAATAAAGGAAGGGACTTCCCAAAATCATACTGGAGGCTCCACATTGCAAAATGATCAAAGACGGACGCTCCTTGGACCTGTTTTTTTTTCTACTGGATCGTCAATGGCCATTTACACTCAAATGGAAATTATTTTTATTTTGTTTAGTTGTAACTGTTTCAATAATAATACTCAAGCAGAGATTGCCATTATTGATTTGAGTGAACATACCTGATTAGGAGACATTTTCCAAAAGGTAAGAACTATTATATTGCAATAAGATTTATATAATTGAATGCAATTAACTTAAAAATTTTCAGATTTTTTGTTTTGGAAATAATAAAGGACTTTAATAAATCATTGTAGTTTTACTAAACTAATAACAGTTTTCTATAGATAAAATACAGATTTCAAGAATCAATGAAATTTTCTTGAAATGTTTTTAGTTCCTATTAAATTTTTGAAGGAATAGGAAATTTACTTTTTTTTTTTTTTTTTTTTTTTGACAGAGTGGACAGTGAGAGAGAGAGACAGAGACAGAAAGGTTTCCTTTGCCGTTGGTTCACCCTCCAATGGCCGCCGCGGCCGGCACGCTGCGGCCAGCGCACCGCACTGATCCGATGGCAGGAGCCAGGTACTTCTCCTGGTCTCCCATGGGTGCAGGGCCCAAGCACCTGGGCCATCTTCCACTGCACTCCCGGGCCACAGCAGAGAGCTGGCCTGGAAGAGGGGCAACCGGGACAGAATCCGGCGCCCCGACCGGGACTAGAACCCGGTGTGCTGGTGCCGCAAGGCGGAGGATTAGCCTAGTGAGCTGCGGTGCCAGCCCGAAATTTACTTTTTTAAAAAGATTTTTGGCCAATGCCACTGCTCATTAGGCTAATCCTCCTCCTGCAGCGCCGGCACACCGGGTTCTAGTCCCGGTCAGGGCACCAGATTCTGTCCCGATTGCTCCTCTTCCAGTCCAGCTCTCTGCTGTGGCCCGGGAAGGAAGTAGAGGATGGCCCAAGTGCTTGGCCCTGCACCCGCATGGGAGACCAGGAGGAAGCACCTGGCTCCTGCCTTCGGATCGGCGCAGCACGCTGGCCGCAATACACCGGCTATAGCAGCCAGTTGGGGGGTGAACCAACGGAAAAAGGAAGACCTTTCTCTCTGTCTCTCTCTCACTGTCTAACTCTGCCTGTAAAAAACAAAACAAAACAAAAAAAAAAAAAAAGATTTTTATTTTTATTTATTTATTTGAAAGGCAGAGTTAAAAAGAGGCAGACACAGAGACAGAGAGAGATACAGGTCTTCCATCCACTGATTCACTCCCCAAATGGCCACAACAGCCAGAACCTGGCCGATCTGAAGCCAGGAGCCAGAAGCTTCTGGATCTCCCATGTGGGTGCAGGAGCCTAAGGACTTGGGCCATCTTCCACTGTTTGCCCAGGCCATAGTAGTGAGCTGGGTCAGGACTGGAACCAGTGTGCATATGGGATGCTGGTACTTCAGGCTGCAGCCCTACCAGCCAATTCACAGTGCTGGCCCTGGGAAATTTACTTTTGAAGGAAGAAGGAACACACTGAAAGATGTTTGAAAGATTAAAAATGAATTTGATAAATATATTTTCATTTTCTCCTTGCAATGTATTTGTTCAACGCTTAGCTTCCACCATCTAAAAATTAAAAAGTCGTTTGCCCTACCCCTCTATTACCCACCTTACATACTGCAATTCTATTGAAAAGATGCTAGTCTGAATAGTTCAAAGTATTATATTCTGATAGCTAACATAATCGATAATTATGAGAAAACATATAAAACTTAACAGGCAAAATGCTTGCTTACATTATATATCTGTAGCATACACATTCCATGTATCTCCATACCAAGGATTAAATATGGAAAAGCTCTATTGGCTGGTAAGCAGTGAAGGAAAGAATCAACTGATTGTCATTCTTCTAGTAATCATCTAAAAATACTAAAACATATTCCAAAGATGCCAGCATAAATCAAAATAGGTTTAATGTCTCAATTCAGAAAAATGTCAAGTTGGCATAGTATTCTCAAAAGTGATTTATCTTTCCTTGATAAGAGTCAAGATTTAAGGAGTCAGCCAAAACTGTGCAGGTGTATTTCCTTAAACTGGTAAGAGGTTGCCTTTAGCACTACTGTGTTCAAAAACAAAATCTGGTAACTTTTGTGTGTGACTCATAAACCAATTCTGAAGGCCTTCTAGAAACATTCCAAATATACATTATATAATATATATTGCCACCTCTAAAGATATAAACATCTGTGATGTTTAGTCATAATAGTTCAATTACTTTGCAGCTGAAAATACACTAAATTATTTTTACTCATAAAAAACAATCAAATCCATTTGGGCTACTTGTAAAGCTCTTTACACAGGGCATTCCAAATTTCTATGAGTCAATGACATTGATTGCAATCTCTCCATATTTGAAATGTAAACTTTCAGATAATGACTTATTAAATTATTGTTAATTACTCCTCCAAGCTATAAATGCTGGCATGTTTTGATTTTTAAGCTACCTTGTTAAAACAATTTCTTAGAAAATCTGATTACAAACATACTAGGGTTTTAGTTTTAACTTGGTAAATGTGTTCTGTGTAAGCCCATTAAAGATTTCTTTCTAGGTAGAATGATTTTGTAGGAAGGAAGGAAGAAAGGCAGAGAGGAAGGGAAGGAGGAGGGAGAAAAGAAAGCAAGGGAGGGAGAGAAGGAAGAAGGGAGGGAAGAAGGAAGGAAAGAACAAAGAAATGAAGGAAGAGAGAGAGAGAGGGAAGAAACTGGTTCACCAAGAATTTTTGTGTTTTTGTTTTTAGTGGCTAGTTACAGATTACTGTCTTCTTCACAAATGTGAAATTCATTGATTAGGGAAATATTCCTAGTAGAGATCTTAATCTCTTGAAAGTTTGTCATTACATAGCTCAACCAATTTATCATGCATTCAAAAAGTAGCAAAATGTGTCCCAGAAGGTTCTGGCCCTGACTATATTTGGGTAACACCTTTTTTCTTTTTAAGTTGTAGCACATATTGTATGAAAGCAAAAAATAAAATTTACTGCATGCATTTTAAGTGACTTCAAAAGTTCTGTCTATCCAAGGGATTAGCTTATGTTTGCAAACTTTTAAGAATTTGTGACAGCCTATCTAAAGTAACCCCTGACTGTTGTCTTGGCACAACATACTAATTTTAAAACAAATGTTACTTTGGTGGCAAAACTCCATTTTGTTGTTGTTATTGTTGTTGAAGGTATTCTATTCCCAGAAATATGAACTATTTGATATCCTCAAAGCCTTATGTTGTTATAGAGAAAATGCCTTCAGGAACTTTGAAAAATAGCTTCATTCATTTGTGTTGTATTGAAGAGTAGGAAAAACATTAAAGGAGTTGAACACTCACCAAAACCAGGAATACATCTCATCTCAGTTAAATCATCCTATCCTAAATTTATGCCTAAACATAGCAGAAAATTTCTAATTCTTGATCCTACCAGAATTGGTTTAAGAAGCAGAGGGGTTAACCAAACTTTAAAATACTGATAACATAAAATGGAAATACAATTCACGTAAATTGCACAAAAAGAGCACGACATTCATGTAGATAAAATATATATCTGAAAGGAGCTTTAAATATCCATTTTGATAGCAGGGAGTGTATACTATTAGTTCTGAAGACAGAAAAATACACTGGTGAAGAGGTTATAAAGATTTACTTTTAGAATAAGTGGCACACAATTTGTTTTTTTTTTCCCCCAGGACCTGGTTTTTGTCATCACTTAGTACTACATTCCCTCTTCTCTCTGGTATGTTACTTCAATTTCCTCAAATATTTTACAGATTTTTTTATTTAGTAAATGTAAATTTCCAAAGTACAGTTTATGGAATACAATGGCTTCCCCTGCCATAATTTCCCTCCCACTCGCACCCCTCCCATCTCCCGCTCCCTCTCCCATTCCATTCACATCAAGATTCATTTTCAATTATCTTTATATACAGAAGATCAATTTAGTATATATTAAGTAAAGATTTCATCAGTTTGCACCCACACAGAAACACAAAGTGTAAAATACTGTTTCAGTACTAGTTATAGCATTACTTCACATTGGACAACACATTAAGGACAGATCCCACATGAGGAGTAAGTACACAGTGACTCCTATGATTGTCTTAACAATCTGACACTCTTGTTGATGGTGTCAGTAATCTCCCTAGGCTCTAGTCATGAGTTAACAAGGCTATGGAAGCCTTTTGAGTTTGCGGACTTCAATCTTACTCCAACAGGGTCATAGTCAAAGTGGAAGTTCTCTCCTCTCTTCAGAGAAAGGTACCTCCTTCTTTGATGGCCCCGTTCTTTCCACTTGGATCTCACTCGCAGAGATCTTTCATTTAGGTGTTGTTTTTTTTTTTTTTTTTTTTTTTTTTTTTTTTTTTTTCCCAGAGTGTCTTGGCTTTCCATGCCTAAAATACTCTCATGGGCTCTTCAGCCAGATCTGAATGCCTTAAGGGCTGACTCTGAGGCCAGAGTGCTGTTTAGGACATTTGCCATTCTATGAGTCTGCTGTGTATCCCGCTTACCATGATGGATCGTTCTCTCTCTTCTTGATTTTTATCAGTTAGTATTAGCAGACACTAGGCTTGTTTGTGTGATCCCTTTGACTCTTAGACCTATCAGTGTGATCAATTGTGAACTGAAATTGATCACTTGGACTAGTGAGATGGCGTTGGAACATGCCTCCGTGATGGGATTGTATTGGAATCCCCTGGCACGATTCTAATTCCACCATTTGGGGCAAGTCCAATTGAGCATGTCCCAAATTATAAAGATGTTTTTTAAAAGCCTTACTTCACAATCTTTTTTTTTTAACTTTTATTTAATGAATATAAATTTCCAAAGTACATCTTATGGATTACAATGGCTTCCCCCCTATAACGTCCCTCCCACCCGCAACCCTCCACTTTCCCACTCTCTCTCCCCTTCCATTCACATCAAGATTCATTTTCGTTCCTCTTTATATACAGAAGATCAGTTTAGCATACATTAAGTAAAGATTTCAACAGTTTGCACCCACACAGAAACATAAAGTGAAAAATACTGTTTGAGTACTAGTTATAGCATTAAATCTCAATGTACAGCACTCTAAGGACAGAGATCCTACATGAGGAGTAAGTGCACAGTGACTCCTGGTGTTGACTTAACAAATTGACACTCTTGTTTATGGCATCAGTAATCAACCTAGGCTCTTTTCATGAGCTGCCAAGGCTATGGAAGCCCCCTGAGTTCACTGACTCTGATAATTTTTAGACAAGGCCATGGTCAAAGTGGAAGTTGTCTCCTCCCTTCAGAGAAAGGTACCTCCTTCTTTGATGACCCGTTCTTTCCACTGGGATCTCACTCGTGGAGATCTTTCATTTAGTTTTTTTTTTTTTTCCAGAGTGTCTTGGCTTTCCATGCCTGAAATACTCTCATGGGCTTTTCAGCCGGATCCGCATGCCTTAAGGGCTGATTCTGAGGCCAGAGTGCTGTTTAGGACATCTGCCATTCTATGGGTCTGCTGTGTATCTCACTTCCCATGTTGGATCATTCTCTCCCATTTTGATTCTATCAGCTAGTATTTGCAGACACTAGTCTTGTTTATGTGATCCCTTTGGGTCTTAGACCTATAATTATGATCAATTGTGAACAGAAATTGATCACTGGGACTAGTGAGATGGCATTGGTCCATGCCACCTTGATGGGATTGAATTGGAATCCCCTGGTATGTTTCTAACTCTACCGTTTGAGGTAAGTCAGCTTGAGCATGTCCCGAATTGCACATCTCTTCCCTCTCTTATTCCCACTCTTATATTTAACAGTGATCACTTTTCAGTTAAGTTTCAGCACTTAAGAATAATTGTGTATTGATTACAGTATTCAACCAAAAGTATTAAGTAGAACAAACAAAAAAAATACTAAGAGGGATAACATATCAAGTTGCTCATCAACAGTCAGGGTGAGGGCTGATCAAGTCCTTACTTCATTATCTTTAATAATCTCCTTCTTATTATGACACATCCTCTCAATCATACCATTGCTTATAACATAACTAAAAACTATATTTTTATTCCTAAGGAAGTCACAAAATATTTACAGATAACATAAAAATGGGTGCAGGAATGGTTAGCCTATAACAGCAATAAGAATATGAAGGTTAAAGAAGTCCTATGCTTTAAATATAGGTTCGACAGATTAGAAGTATAGGATACATTAGGAAGGAGGAAACTTGGGAGAAAACATCAAGAAATTTTTGTGCCTATCTTTTCAGAACTTATCTTTGTCTTCTTTCCTATGAGATGGTAACAAAAGCATCATTATAAATCCTAAGCACTTCACTGCAAGAACAATGTGGTTTTTTTGGCGGGAGGAAGATGTACAGAGAATTAAAGCTGGAGAAAAGCCTATTCAGGAACAAAAAATAAATGAAAATCAGTTTTTCAACCCATATAGAGGCAAACCTACCGAGGATGAGGAATGCCTGAGCAGGCTATGCTGGTGCCTGGAGGGAGGGCTCTGCTACTATAGAGCAACATTGAGAGTGCAGTGTTGCCAATGTGTGCCCATACTGCAAGATGCTATATGTTTACTCACAAACCTACATGCTGTCAAAGGTATATGCATTCTCATGTCTGAAATGCTAGCTTTTCTCTTGACTGCAAACTTCTAATAAGAGTTATACATTTTTTTCATTGTGATTATAAGAATTATTGATGTAAAAAGTTCCAATCTAATGGGTACCAACTCTTAGATAATGTGGGTATGTATTAGGAAAATGAGATTTAAAATTTTTATATAACTGTGCACTAATATTTATACATTAAAATTGTTAAACATTTTATTATAGTACCTTTATTTTAACTCAATTCATATCGCATATGAGATATATTTATGAGTATTTTAAAATGTCATTCTACCAATTACTATCAGTTGAGGAAAGTAATGGGGCCATGATAAAATATTAGTCATAAAAAGATGATTGAAAACCATTGTCCTAAGAACTGATGTGTAAGGGATTTCTATAAATCAGCTTTCAGCTGAACAGATTCTCCGATTTCAATAGGATACTACATTTCATAATAAAAATAACTATTTAACTCATAAAGAATTGGTAAGAAGAGGCAGCAGCCAGGCAGGAAAATAGTCAAATCAATCTGAAAATAGAAAATTGGACTCTATTTACTATGGTTTCCTATAATCAGATTTATAAAATTTGGAATCCACAATATTAAAAATCCACATATTAAAAATGACCTAAGAATAGAAGGAATATGAGCCTTATTTTTACAAAAATTAATTAGTTAATGAAGCTTTCTGACTGTCATTACTAACAGATTCTCTTAGCAGACATAGAAGTCAACTGAATGATTACATCTAAAGGATATCCAATGACCCTTTCATCCATAATATCCCCCATCTTGCTTGTAATTCCTGCTATTTAATCATTGCATTTGCTTTTATTTTGTCAGTTTTCTTTTTTGCCATACATGATACCCTAGAGATTCAGTCAAACTAAGCCATTAATTCTCCCTAGAATTTAGATAATCCATTAATTCATCAAATTAATCCTTCAGTTTCTATTGTGTGCTGAGAAATACTCTAGACAATATGGGCATGGCTGTGAACAACAAGGAAACAAATTTATGCCACATGAGTTTACATCCTTATAGGAAGAAATAGAAAATAAAGTAAGAAAAACTAATTATTCAGTTAATAATATGAAGTTTGGGTTTAAAAATTGCAGAGAAGAAAGGTAGTACCAAGAATAAGGAGTGGGCAGATTTGCTATTTTAAGTTGTGTAATGAAGAGGGCTTTACATGAAAGTGACCACCTACCAGTGGTGGGCAAGTAACCTGAGTACTTTGCAATGCCTGCTGCTGAACACATGCAGAATCCTAGGCCTTATTCTGTACCAACAAGCAGGAGTCTCCTTTGTGAGAAGGTTCTTAAGGTGCCCTACATGGATTGAAACACATGTAGCTAGGAAGGTCCTAGGAGAAAGAAATTTTAAGAGAACTTGAAGGGAACTTCTAGGTATGAGGATATTTCTGGGGATGGCTAGTTAGCACTGGGCACCATAGCAAGGGATCTTGGCTAGACACAGGGAGTGGGAGACCATTAAATATTTTCAAAGAACCTGAAACTAATGACAAGTGACCTATTCAATAAATTAACCCAGGGCCCTCATGAGGCTTACTCTTGGTTGCACTGCTTGTCCTAGCTCGCCTTCTGGCATTTCTTAATTAGAAACATGGAGGAGCATATTAATAAATGTAAGATATTGAGGTTTCCTCATTTGGGACAAATTGTGGTGACATATCCAGCAATGCTTTCTAATATCATGTCAATACTCACTTCTGTAATATTTTTAAAATACCAATAGTAGTACATGGACACTGTAAAATAAATTTTAAAATGGCAAATATTTTGTAAATGAGCTTCTGTTCATCTTCTATATCCATATAGCTGCAGGGTTTACAAAGACTTGCCACAAAAACATGCTCTACCACTTACATCCTGTGTGACCATAATAGACTTACATAGTCATATTACACCTCAGTTCCCATAATTGGAAAAGGGGTAATTATGAGAATTAAATGGGAAAAACATGGCATAAAATTTACTGCAACAATTAACCAAATTCAATCATTTAGGTACAATGAGTAGAATTTTCTAAGTTACCCTGGGCTGCCTGGACAATGAACTAGGTGGAACTGGTCTGTTATCTATGGAAGGAGCTATGCATGTAATTCCAGTTACCTGGGAAATGCAGGCTTCTCTTCATTGCAGCATTCCTCTAGGCCATCATCTCCAGGCAGCTGGCCCCTCACATTTCTGATGACTTTTGTGAACAGCTCACACCCCATATTCAGTCTTCTTGGTGCAGAGCAATCAGGTCAGTAATGGGGCTGCTTTCTTACGTGTGTCCCGCAAATGGTGAAAAAGCAAAAGGACAATATCCCTCAACTGAATGCTAACTCCAACAAGCCTATCCATGAGATGGGAGTATACAAAGTTGGGACCATGATCTTTTTTCCTCATGTACACTGTTTGACAGAATTTGTCCTGAAGTCCAGTGCAAGAAAAGTGGGGTCTCATACAGGACATCTGTGGGTGACACAGTCAATTATTAAAATGTTAGAATCACACTTCTTGGATGTGGAAGACTTCAGCTGATGGTAATAATTACAATGTGGTTGGTAAAGTTCATCATGAACCATGCACAAGTGCACTGACACACAAACACACACACACACACACAGAGATTTGATTGGAGCTTTGTCTTAATATAGTTTATTTGAAAAGGGGAAGTTTTCTGAACGCCATCATGCTCAAGTTCTTTCCCCTTTATTTCAAGTACAGATCCCATTAAAGATTCTGGTCCTTAATGTGTGTGCTGAGAGAGATGGGCATTGTGTAATTGAGTCTCTGTAGCTGTCATTCGAAGTCCAGTCCAACTCCTCTAACATGCAGCAGCATCTGTCCCTAAATCTGACAGTCCTGCCTGGTCTTTTAAGTTTAGGCTCATTTTCAGTCAGTAAGAATTGAAGGAAGTCATGCAAGATCATATTGTTGAACTTGCACTGTAACATCTCCTACTATAGTCACAAAATCATAAAATCTTCAGGACTAGCTGGCTCTGCAGGAGATCACCTGGAGATTGTTCTCAAAGCTTTGTTCACTGCAGTAGCTGAGATTTAGACTGCTCACTACTATCTCATGATTTATATTTTAGAAAAAAGGTAGAAAGGAACACCCACCTCGTGTCAAATGTTTTAATGTTACTGTGGTGAGTGCCATTAGAAATCTGTAGACAGGTGATATAAAAAAAAAAAGTTCAGAACTAAAACTGTGAAGTTGGAGAAATTGAAGCTTCCAGGAGTTCCAAATCAGCTACTACTATTTAATCAGGTGTTTGGTCCTTTGACACAAGTTTAAAGATTACTTCTCTGAGCATATATAATTTCCAAAATGAAACCCATATAGCCAATCTTTCATTTCCCTTAGCATTCAATCATTATCTTCTTTCTACATAGAAAACATCCTAGTGACTCTAAACAAGCAGAAGCTCCCTGATTGGTGAGAAAGTAGAGATGACTGGAAAAGCTCAAAATTTATGTTGCTCTTTTCTACCTCTCACGTAATAAAATGATAGGGTTTCTATAAAACATTTGACTTTCCTGAGTCAGCAACAACTAGCTCCCCAACAATGATTCCAAGTCTATGCTTTTCATATTGGTCACTAATTGTCAAAAATATGGAAAGCCAAAGATGGCAAAACAACTATCAACTATTTGTTATAAATATATTGTGCCATTTTTGTCATCTCTTCCTGAGTCTAGGAAAATGAATGTAGGTAGAAAAATAAGTTCTTCAATTCAAACTTGCAAAATGTAAAAGGACTTGAATCAAGTTTTGATATTTGTTGAAGTCACTGCTTGAACTTCAAGGCCATTGTTGAGTGAGAAAAAAAATTTTCTTTTTGCATTAGTCAGCTCTGTTTTTCTCTTTTGTTAGATATACTCAGAATTCTTTGCTTTGTTTTACACTTTAAGGGAGGTGGAAGTAGTGCAGTGTCTTTTGAGCAGTTAGTAGTTTTTTTGCTAGTATGCAGGTCAATTATGTACAAACACATGCCACAGTACCACATAAACAGAGTTTATATGTGCCCCTCCATCATTTACCTTGAACTATAAGGAAATAAATACCTAAAGCCAGTGTGGAAGATCTTCATTTTTTACAGCAAGTATGTTCCCAGGAAATGATGGATGTCTCTTATTCCTGTTCCTCTGAGAGAATTCAGGTCATACATGTGTATTGAAACTCACTTTGACTATATAGTGATTTCTTTCTCTTCTGAGTATGCGGGAGGAACATAAGGATGTTCAGTAAGGACGATTTTGGAATATTTTACCCTGGTATCAATGTTTGAAATCACTTAAAATTTAAGTCAATCATCTACTGCTGTTATTAAGGTACATTTGTATGCTACCTTTGATTTGCAGTTTAGATAATATTGTTATTTTTGTGCCTAAAGGTAAATGAAATTTACATTTTTCTAAGTTACCCACATTGCCATTGCAGCAATAAAATCTTAATTTTACTGAGGTGTCATAATATTTACATATATGTATATATATATATATATAGGCAATTACTTAAATTCTGTAGTTAAACATGATCTTTAAAATACTTAACTAACAATAGTAGGTCAGATTGGGGAGTGGTTGCAGGAGAACATAAATAAATAAAGGATCTTCTGCAATGTAGTAACAATTGGAAGACAAAACTAAATATATCCACATGAAGAAAAGTTTGCAAATCAACACATCAGCACATATACATTAATGTTCAAATGTTCAGTATTTGTTTACTTTAGAAATATTTTTTAAATTAATTTATGTACTGATTTTATAAATTAAGAACATGCTATGTTTTTTGAAAAGATGATTCATTTAAAAATTTATATGGCTGGGGCCAAGTTGTCACTCAGAAGATTAAGCCACCTCTTACAATGTCAGCCTCTCATATGGGAGTGCTGATTCTAGGTCTGGGTGTTCCACTTCTGATCCAGCTTCCTAGTAATGCCCCCACTAATGCAGGTGAAGACAGTGTAGGCGCTTCAGCCCATCCCAGCTGTCTGGGAGACAGAATGAACTTTCTGGTTGCTGACATCAGCCTGGCAAAGACCTGGCTTTTGTGGCATTCAGGGAGTGAGTCATTGGATGGAAGATATGCCTCTCTCTGTCTCTCTCTCTCTTGTTCTGACTTTCCAATAAATAAACAAGTCTTTTAAAACTAAAACTTTTGTGGTGATTTTGAGCTTTATTATGAAAAATGGATCTTATTTTTTTATCAATTTATGCCTTAGTCATAAAATGTAACAAATTACCATAGACTGTGTGTCTTGTAAACTACAGGAAGATTTTTTTCCACAGTTCTAGAGGATAAAAGTCCAAGATTAGAGTCCCTGAGCAGCCAGGTTTTGTGAGGGCCTCCACCAGGTTGCAGAGATCTCTGTTCTTATGGTGTCTTCACATGGCAGAAGGAAGAAAGTCCTAGAATACTTACAAGGACATTATCACATTCATGAGGGACTCTCCCCCAAAGCTCATCTAACTCTAATTATATCCCAAAGACCTTACCTGATAATACCACCATATTAGGGGCAGGCATTTAACATGCAGATTTGGAAGGACACAAACATTAAGTCTATGATACTTCATCAACATCTTTATAGTGAATGCCAACTAGACATGAAGCACCATATTAAGCTCTTGTTTTCAAAAATTTCAAACATAAAGTGAAATGAACTATTTCAACCCTAACTTGGTAATTAACAAATGTGAAAGGAATGATTCTGGAATAGTAGCCTTCATGTTGGCTATGCATTAGACATGAGGGAAGCTGATGCTACAATCTATTCCCAGAGATTCTGGTGTCATTGGATTTAGACATGGCTTGTCTTTGAGACTTTAAAACATGTATCTATACAATTCTAAAGCACAACCAACACTAAGATAAACTGGACTACACATATTTTAAGGGGAAATTTTACCTTCACCTGGAATAATTATATAAAGCTTCTTAGAAGTGATGGGTTGGGGCTGGCGTTATCATATTGGGTAAAGCCAATGCCAGCACCCCATTTTCTTTTATAGCAAGATTGTAGCTTAAGATGCTTGTCACTATTTCGTTAATATACTATCAGAGAAATATCTTGGAGGCATTAATAACAGCATAATGAAATAATCTTAGATGATGCTACAATGCATAAATTATTCCTTATGTTGAATATATAGGTTTTCTGGTTCAGTGGGATTCCTGAGTTTATGTATTTTCTTTTTGTAATTTATAAACTTTTCTTTCTTCTTCAATGTTTTCTTATGACAACTTTCAAAATAACAGTGTAATCTGTGCTCTTAGATATTGTTCTATACCCTCTGTATCTCAGGTTTGGCATCCGTGTATTCAGCCAACCACAGATAGAAAATATTTGAAAAAGAAACTGTGACTGCTTTGATGATGTCAAGACCTTTATTTCTTACCATTATTCCCTAAACAATACAGTACAGGTTGAGTATTCCTTATCTGAAATCCCTAGGATAAGAAATGTTTCAGAGGTTGAACTTCTTTTGGATTTTTTAATATTTCCATGTACTTACATATGATGAAATAACGTGAGATGGGGAATGATTCCTTTTTTTCAGATTTATCTATTTATTTTAAAGGAAGAGTTAGAGGGGGAGGGGAGAGAGAGAGAGATCTTCCATCTACTGGTTCAATCACCAAATGGCCACAATAGCCAGGTCTTGGCAAGGCCAAAGCCAGGAGCCTGAAACTCCATCCAAAACTTCCATTTGCTTGGGTCATCTTCTACTGCTTTCCCAGATGCATCAACAGGGAGCTGGATAGGAACTGAAGCAGACAGGATTCAAACTGTCTCTCACATGAGATTTTACTATTCTAAGTAGTGACTTGACCTGCTGTGCCACAACACCAGCCCCGTGGGACACAATTCCAAACACAAACTTCACTTACATTTCATATATAATATATATAATGCATATAGCCTAAAAATTGTATACAATATTTTTATTGCAACCTGTATAATTAAGGCAAGTATGCAATTTTCCACTAGTGGTGTGTGGTCAGTTCTCAATAAGTTTAGATATTAGAGCATTTCTGATTTTTAATCTTTGGATTAAGTATGTTCAACCTGTGCAACAATTATTTACATAGTATTTTCATTGTCTGGGTATTATAAGTAGTCTAGACATGATTTAAAATATCCAGGAGGATGTGTGTAGGTTAGATGCAAATACTATGCCATTTAATGTAAAAGACTGAATGTCTGCAAAACTTTAAAACTTGGGGGATCCTGGAACTAATCTCCCACGAACAAAAAGGGACAACTGTATATATACTGCCTGAAAATATTAAGTATATTTGCATGTATCTTATCAGTTTCACCAGAAGAAAGATTTATACCAAAGGAAAACCAGAATAACTGATAGGCAAATAAAAAGCTTTTAAAAAGTGAAAGGTAGAATCAGGGATGCCAGTAGAACTGACTTCCCATTGTAAGAGATACAAAACATGCTAGGTGCAAATCTTGTTGCTACTGCTGTTGCTGTTAGGATGATGATGATGGTGATGGTGATGGTGGTGGTGATGATAACAATGTCAAAGGTGGCGTGTAAGTGCAGCAGTTTACATAAGGTGATTCCCACTTTCACATCAAGTATGAGACCAGATTGTCATTCCCAGGAATGGATGAATGGAGGAGATTGGTTGTTAATGGAGGGAAAATGCATGGAATCAAAATTGTGAGAAAGGTGGCCTCATAGATAAAATTGTACAGTTGTTGGCCACACCCAAGTGTCCTCTTGACTTTTATTGATGACTCCATTCAATGAACATATTTGGCACAGTTGTATGAGATTTTCTCTAGTAAGACTCAACCAGTGCCGATAGGCATCAAGAATCCACGGGAAAGGTATATTTTTGGTTGGAGTTTTAGCAAACACGATTGGCAGAGAGGGGGCAATGAAATTTATAATCATGTCGCTATGATTGCCCAATTCTGGACTGGATAAACACTAAAGTGTAAAAACAAATCTCCTGCCTGATATGGAAGTGACTAGGTAAATTCTGGTGAATATTTGAACTTAAAGAAAATGTGTATTTGGAGATAGATTAGTCATTTATTTAATAAAGCAAAGAATGTGCACAAGCAGAGAGAATGAAAACAAGTGTGCATTCATAAAATATAGGCCATATTCTTAAATTAAGGTAGTAATTGATGCCCTGACAGCATGAATTTCAAGCACCCAAAATACCTCTGACTGTTGCAAATTGATGCTACACTTGGCTTAATCTATTTTTCATTTTGTAGATGATCAAAGCATCATACTCTAGCCCTGATTATACTAGCAGGTGTGCACCAGGTAATCAACTTGACTAATATCCACCTGGGGTCAGGTATGCAGCGTGAAAATCATTAAGGTTAAGTCTGTGAGCCTCACTTATTATGGAAGGAGTACTGTAGAGAAGAGTGGTTAATTAGATGAGTATTTATATAATGAAGATTTGATTTTTCTCTTTAGTTTTATTACAAAATTACATAGGATGGGGCCTTTTTGGTGATTTCCTCGCATAAACAAATGTTTGGGTGAATACTAAAGTACCTAATGAGACAAATAATATTACAAAACAAAGACATCACAAGACTGAGTATGGGGATATTTCAGGAAATTGAGCTTAATATTCGACCCTAGTGAGGACTCCTGGGGTACTAACGCTTTATTCTTAGTGCAAGTGTTGGTAATGAGTGTAATCAGCTGACAAAAAACTAATGCATCTGTACACTTAAGTGCATTTGTGTGTGTGTGTGTGTGTGTCTGTGCTCTGTATTTTAATAAAATGTTTAAAAAAAAAATGTTGTCCTGTTGGGCTAATGGATTCGCCTACCTTTCAAGATGTGTGAGGTCAGCAATCCCTTCTCCACCACTCTTGTTCAAATATTCAAAGAGATAGTCCTAGTTATGACATTTAGGAATCCTTTTCCCCCATATAAGTGAGGTCAGTGACTCTGGAAAATAAGAACATTCTAAAAGAGCATCATTTTAGTAAACACTCAGAGTGCAGTAACTAGGTAGTTCCTAGACATCACTTTAAGAATGACTGTTTTGTGGAGGGGAGAAAGTGAAGCTGGTTTCTAAATACTGATTCTCTAGAACCGACACTTTCATTTGAGTTAAAATTTGCAAGATTAGTTATGCATTACAGAAAATCTAGTAAAAATTTTTAATTGAGACTTACAAGTCATTACTTTGTTATTGTAACAGGCAGATCCCATTATTAGTAAAAATCCACATGTGTACACGCACAAATTATTTTACATTTTGCTTTCTAATCAACTGTGCAGACACAGCGTTTTCACCCCTCTACAGCTACAGCCAGGATATCCTCAGTTCACACAGAATCATTCTTGTCGCACACATCTTCAATCTTAACATTAAGAGTTCTCTAGAGGGCAGAGATGTGGCTTAGCTGATTAAGCCTCCACCTACAGTGCAGGCATCCCATATGGGCACTGGTTCCCTACCCGTCTGTGCCACTTCTAAGCCAGTTCCCTGCTAATGTCCTGGGAAAGCAGCAGAAGATGTCCCAAGTACTGGGACTCTGCACCCATATGGAAGACCTGGAAGAAGCTCCCAGGTCCTGGGTCCACTTAGCCCTGGCCAAAGCAGCCATCTGGAGAGTGAAACAATTAATGGAAGATCTCAATCACTCTATTTCTCCCACCTCTGTAACTCTGCTTCTCAAATAAATAAATAAATCATTTAAAAAGGAGTTCTCTATTCAAACGTTCAAGGAAGATAGCAGAGGACATGTAGAAACAGTTATTTGGTCAGAGTTTTAACAATTTCCTGTATATTTTTTATTCCCAGATCCCAAATCTTCTCCCTTTAATGGCCTTCAAGTAATTAAGCTGTTTCTCTCTTCTCTGCTTTTAACATGTTTTCTTATTTCAGTCCCTCTTTCTAGCTTCCCTGATTTCAGATGTTCGGTGTCCAGTTATCACAGTTGAGGACACTTTACACTTTTTTAAATAGTAAGAGTGAGAGTGTCTGATGATCTTACACTATTAAATTTGTTCTTACAAGTGGATGTATGCTTCATTTTGAAGAACTAAATAACTACTTCATCAGACCAGTATTATGCAAAAAATAAACATATAAAATAGATAAGTAGAATCTAGGTGCACAAAGTAAAAGGACTAAGGTTTTTTAGGAGATAAAAATGAGTCAGCAAAGAGATAAATCCCAGAACTGAGTTAATTAAGACTAGGGTGAGTCAGGAGGCAGAAGGCAAGACACTAATGGAACAAGTGGAAGATATATTGAGAGCTAAAACGTTGCAGGAAACTTGAAGAGTGCAGTGACCTAAAAGCCCAGTAGAGTTAGAAATTTATATGATCTTGTCTTAGCGACTCTGGAGAAGGTAATTTTTTTTCACAGTCAGTCATGGACAAGGACAAAAATGGAATGAAAGGAAATATGTGTTAAAGGAATATGTAGTTGTAGTCCACAGCTGCAATAGAAATGTTTAGGAAAATTATCACATTTAACCCTTCAACCACTGTTTTTGGTAAGTGTTATCTGTTTTTACTGAAGTGAAAACTGAGACTCAGGGGAAACTATTAGAGTTCATATGACTACTATATAGAAATTTAATATTGAATCCAAAATTCATATTTATATCTTTCTGCCAAAGAGAAAACAGGAATAAAGAGCTCATAAGAATTAAAAACAAAACCACGACTTGAGAGATTATACACGGGCACACACACACACACACACACTGCCATAATACCTCTTATTCATTCATCATATGTTACTGAATCAGCATGAGTCACTCACTTAGGTACTATAGGGTATAAGAAATAGCAGTGAACAAGACAGATAAAGGATTGATGATAAACACACTGTGTACCTCTGATTCTCTCACTTGAATCTGATGGTATTTTTATTCAATTAGATTTGGTAAAGTAGCTGGAATAAATTATATACCCAAGAAAAACAGTAGAAGAGACTACGCATGAAAATATCAAGACTTAGAAATGTAGCGGAGCAGTGCTGTGGCGTAGCAGGTTAATGCTAGTTCTAGTCCCAGCTGCTCCACTTCCTGTCCAGCTCTCTGATGTGGCCTGGGAAAGCAGTAGAGGATGGCCCAAGTCCTTGGGCACCTGCATCTGCATGAGAGACCTAGAGGAGGCTCCTGGCTCCTGGCTTCGGATCGGCGCAGCTCTGGCCGTTGTGGCCATCTGGGGAGTGAAAAAGCAGATGGAAGACCTCTCTCTCTCTCTCTCTCTCTCTCTCTCTTTCTCGCTGCCTCTCCTCTCTCTGTGTGACTTTGACTTTCAAGTAAAATAAATAAATCTTTAAAAAAAGAAATGTAGTCCAAGATCAAGCTTTCCTTTTACTTGTGTAGGTAGTTTTCTTTTTTTTAAGTAATTAGTAACAATAAGGAAACTTAAGATATCATCAATGAAGAAGGCATTTTTTTCACTCCACCACTTCATTTCTTTAGGATCCACAAGATGTTAATTTTTAAAAATTTTTCTTGTTTATTGGATGTCATTAGAGCATGTGATGTTCCAAGAAAAATGGGCAGAAGGTATAGAGACTTCTGCAATGCCTCCTGCCCTCACTCCACACCCCCCCCCCCACACACACACATTCTCTCTCTCTCCCTAATTAGCAACACCTCTCACCAGAGTGGAACATTCGTTATTACTGGTGAAGTTGCAGTGACACATCATTATTACCCAAAGTCCACAGCTTACATGTAGATTCAGACTTGGTATTGTACATTCTGTACATTTTCACAAAGCTATAATGGCTGGTATCCACCGCTGTAGTTAGTGTTAGTAACAAAGTTAGTGATAAAGTGTTAGTAATAAAGAGTAGATTCACCGCTCTAAAAATCTTAATTGTCCTTCCCTACCTACCCCCCAAAACCAAGGCCACCAGTGAACTTTTTACTGTCTTCATTATTTTGCCTTTACAGAATGCCCTGTATTTGGAAATCTTATATGTAGACTTTTCTGGTTATCTTTTCTCACTAAGTTATATGTTTTTAAGTTCCCACCATGTCTTTTCAGAGCTTGATCTCTCATTTATTTTTAGAGCTGAATAACATCCATTGAGTGAATGTATCACTTTGTTTTTCCACTTATCTCTTGAAGGTGGTTTAGAATTGTTGGCAATTATGAATAAAGCTATAATGAACACCCTTATGCAGGTTCTCGTGTGGGCTTAAGTTCCCAACTGTATTGAGTAAACGCAGTTGTCTCTTTTACATTCATGCTGGATTGGATCCAGGACCCACTATGGATACCAAAATCCATGGATGCTCAAATCTCTTATATGAAAAGGCACAGTTGGCCAGTGCTATGGCACAGCAGGTTAAAGCACTAGCCTGAAGCGCCAGCATCCCATATGAGTGCTGGTTCTAGTCCCGGCTGCTCCATTTCCTAACCAGCTCCCTGCTGTGGTCTGGGAAAGCACTAGAAGATGGTCCAAGTCCTTGCACCCCTGCACCCTCATGGGAGACCTGGAAGAAGCACCTGGCTCCTGATTTTGGATCGGCTCAGCTCTGGCCATTGCATTAGCATTAATTTTATATAGGTTTTTCAAAGCATTCATGGAAAAATGGAATTAAGAGATAATTCACATTTAACATAAATATTTTAAGTATCTTCACATGTATTTCTTTTTCCTTCAAGTTATATTATTCACATTTATTATGAGAGTCCTACAATTATGAAGTCCCATTTCTTCCTTCAAGGCCTTTGTGCGGTTATTATTTATACATTTACTTCTATGTATGTTATAAAAATCCTGTACATTGCTGCTGCTTTTACTCTGAAACTTTGATTATGCAGTTTAAAATAGCAAGCCAAATATTTTAACAATTCACCATGTATTAACTATTTTTATGTAGATCTAAGTTGCCATATGCTATAATTTTCCTTCTGTCTTCAGTGAGTTTCTAGCATTCTTCTCTTAGAAGAGTACAGCTTGCTTCACCAATCCCATCAGCTCCAGACACTGGATGATAAATCTTAATCATCATGCCATAGCAACAGCCTGAAAATACCACTACCATCATCTCCACAAATAAGTCTCCAGTCACTCTTTTATTCTTTTGTGTCATTATTACTTCAACATCACAAATTCAACATTTGGAATGCATATGTTTGCCCAGCTTCACCTTGCTTATGTTCCCATACCTGAGCTGCCCTTGTAGCTGAAAACGTGAACATGTTCAATTTCAGGCAACACACACACACACACACACACAGATGAGCAGTGGGGAGCATTTCATAAGTAGAAGAGAAGTTTTCAAAGGATGAGACGATAAGTTAAGTTTTCCATACACCTCAATTATCATTCAGTTCACTTGCATGAAGTGTTTGATGGGCCTATCTTAGGCTTCTTCAGGCTCCTGCCATGTATTTAAGTCTTTTCTCAATTTCTTAAATTACCCAAGGCTTTGGTTATCATAGATCATGTCCTGGGAATGTTTTGCATTTTTTTCTGGCAAGATGTATTATTAGAATAGATTATAGATGCATACTACTGGAACAAAGAGAAAACGGTCACTTGTAATTTTGAGTGAGATGACCTTGTCTATATCTCTGCTTAGCCTTTGTACATTTGTTTCCTCAAGTGTAGAAATGGTAATGAGCCTACCTCAGATGGATATTGATTAGATAATGTGATCTTCTAAAGCTATTTAGAGAAACCACTGAAGAGCTAAATATGGATGTAAGACAAATTGTGAGTGGGTAGTGGATAGGAAGAGTATATGAATTGTGGGTGTAAAATTAGGTCTTATATCCCAGAGGTTGCTTTTTAAAGCCATATATAAATATATATATATGTATGTATGAGTGTATATATATATATATATATATATACACTCATTTCAAGTCTAAAGGTCATAGCAAAGCAAAGTATGCTACTGGAATATCATTTAATCTTTGTTGCCCAATGAAAAATTATATATATATATATATATACACATTATATATATATATATGTATGTATGTATGTGTGTGTATGTAAAATCCTTCCCTGCTGTTTTTCTCCCTCCTGATTAATGGTGCTTCAGAGGAGTTGCTCTTCTCCCTCTACCATTTCACAGTCTCTTCAATGCTTGATTTTCTTGGAAGAAGGTTCCCATGATACTTTTAAGAGCCTTGTATACAAGGAGCTGATTATTTAATTTAAAAGAGATGGTGGGTTAACTCAGAGCACTCCTGTTTCATTTAACTACAATCCATGTGGACATAAAGCTATCCCACAAAATTAAATTGGGTGACACAAAAATTAAAGAGGAAATGTTGTATAGGTAAAAGAATAGACAGGTAGATAGGGACATATTTGATAAAACATATATGGCAAGCTATTCACTAAATAATCTAGGTGGTAGTTAGATGATGGTTCACCATATAATCTTTTAAAGTTTAAGTAAATAAATTTATTCATTTCAAAGTAAAATGTTGGAGGTAATATATTTTGGAGCTAGTGAAAACTTTGGATTTTATAAAGTACACAAAAATCATCATTATAAGACAATCATTGGATTCAAGAACGTTCAAGGGAATAAGTGAATGGAATGAATGTCACAAATATTATAATGATTCAAGAAGCATAAGGAGACTGATAAAATGCATAGCTAGTTGGTGGCAAAATCAAAGCTTAACTCAGCTTTCCTCTATAATGCTAAATTCCTAAATTGATAAAAAGTAACATGATAGGTGATTTTAAAACCATGGTAAAAATTTAAAATAAGAATGAGATAAACAGGGAAACTCCACTTATATAAATTAGAATCATATAAAATTAGAAAATTATTTTTAACTTTAGTATATGTATGAACATTTATGAGTTGGAAGAATGGGACTAGGATCAGGGGTAAAGATAAACACTTTAAAATTAAAAATAATGAATCATGGCATCAAATAATGATTACTTCATGCCAAGAACTAAGAATAATATTATCTAATTTTGAATAGTTGAATTACAAAGAAATATAAAAGATAAAAGGTTAAGCTGGGATTCTTAAATTAGTATTGAAGAATGCCTGGTGGGTCATAGATAATTGCAAGGATTCCTATTTCTATTTTATCACAGAAATTAAATGCAAAAACATCCAGCAAATATTTCCTAGAAATTAATCTTACTCAAGCATCAAATGGTTTGCCTCTTGCATGAGTGACTTTTAAAGCTTTCAAAAAGCTGATGAGAGAAATGAGGAGAGGATCCTTGCTTTAAATGCAATATTGAATTCAGTATGGTTCTTGACCTTGATAGGGACAATTGATGACTATAATATTATACAAGCATAAAGAACCAGCAAAATGTACATATTCATGTATCTGCAACTGGTGCATGTATAGAGGCATTAGTTTCCTGAAGCCAATTACAGGCTTTTTCTGGAGAAATGGGCCACTATTAATTATCACATATCTAGATAGACACTTTGAGTGGTTTGAAAAATGCTTTACATGCATTCTACATCTATTATAACATAGGATTTTAACTAATAATTAACAGAAACTTCTGTTAGATTGAGTCAGACATGTAACACTTTTGCAAATGGTATAATCTTGTACAAGAACTTTCAAAGCTTTAGCTTTAACCTGTTCTAGTGAAAGTTAATAATATCTTCTTCTTAATATATAATATGGAAATTTTCTCTATGAATCAGTCTTTCCTGTGCTTTCTGATTTGTCATACGTGGCTCTTCATTGCCTATCAAACTTTGTTGGTTATCACTCAAACTCTCTGGCATCCTTTTTTGACCAGCAGTGCCATGTCTTACCATGCCTTGTTTTCCCACGTCTTTGTGACTTTCTACACGTCTGTCCACTTGAACTTATTTACTCTTCTTTAACTCAGTGACCACTCATGTATCCTTGATCAGTTTAGATGTCATTCCCTCCAGAAGTGCCTATATCACTCCTCAGGAGCAGTTGGGTCTGATCATATGTTACTGCCATAACAATATATGTTAGCATTCAACACACTGCCATTTACCATTGTACTTATCTGTCTTCTTATCTGTATTCTGTGCTTTGAAGACAAAAACCCAAAACTTCTAACCTATATTTATTCTTGGCACTTGGTTAGTTCTTTACTATTGAGTGACTCAGGAGATTCTGAGTAAATGAATAACTGTTAATTTAATAGGTATACTGACTGACATACTGGCACTTTATATAAAAATTGTTAGATTAAACTGAATTTTAGTCTTATATGACATTTTCTTCTAAGTAACAAGAAAGAGTGGAGCAGAGTACATTAAGTTAATGTACTCCGGGAATACTCTGGGAAATAAGAGTTATAGGGGTGACCTGGCATCCAGGCGTGCCTGGGATGCAGTCCATCTATCAAATACAATGTGCCCCAAAGATCTTTGCAATAGTGATCCTCTTCTATGGAAGCACAATGATTCTACTAATAATTGTTTGTACTCTCCCAGGCACCTCTAGATAATTTGTTTCACTCTGTCTCATTCATATTTCTACTAATTCATGTTTTCCAAAGCATCATGAATATTTTAACCATTTCTCTAGGTAAGTTTTGTGTTTTGTTCTTGCTGTTTTTACTAACAAAAATTATGTAAATATCTAATCCATAGTTTTTAATCATTACTGAAACTACCACTTGGGGCAAGCATTGTAGTAGAGTGGGTTAAGTGCATCCCATATGAGAGTGCCAGTTCAAGCCCTGCTAATGCACTTGGAAAGGGAGCTTCCTGCTAATGCACTTGGAAAGGGAGAAGATGATGGATAAAGTGCTGAGGTTCCTGCTACCCACATTGGAAACCTGGTTGGATTTATGGGCTCCTGGCTTTGGCCTCTCCAGTCCTGGCTGTTGCGGGCATTGGGGGAGTAAGTCAACAGATGGAAGATCTCTCTGTGTCTCTTCCTCTCTGTCACTCTGCCTTTCTCTATATAGATATATATAAATGAATAAATAAAAAAAAAACTTTTAAAAAACTGTTCTCTTTAAATAAGTAAAGTAGGATGCCACTGGCACCTATGTTCAGAGAAAAATTGGCATCCAACCACATCACTTGTGGGTAAGGTAATAGGGCTATTTAGTAAAAAGTGCAGCATGAAAAGCTACTTCTGACAACTCTGATCAGCTCCTTAGAGCATACTTGTCTCTAGAGTATCGACTAACATTATGTAATTCATTCTTTCTGCCTTCATTACACTAATGCATTCCATTATTGTCTGCACTAGTTTATGCTCAACTACTGATGAATCTCTCATAAGTTTGGCATACCTCTTTGGGTAACTCTTTAAATGTAGTGAATTGCCATTTCAAAATCTTCAAGCAGGGCAAAACAATATGCAAAACACAAATAACAACACCAGTTCATATAATAATGAAACTTTTACAGCCGGTGCCACGGCTCACTAGGCTAATCCTCCGCCTTGCGGCGCCGGCACACCAAGTTCTAGTCCCGGTCAGGGCGCCGAATTCTGTCCCGGTTGCCCTTCTTCCAGGCCAGCTCTCTGCTATGGCCAGGGAGTGCAGTGGAGGATGGCCCAAGTCCTTGGGCCCTGCACCCCATGGGAGACCAGGAGAAGCACCTGTCTCCTGCCATTGGTTCAGCGCAGTTCGCCGGCTGTGGCGGCCATTGGAGGGTGAACCAACGGCAAAGGAAGACCTTTCTCTCTGTCTCTCTCTCTCACTGTCCACTCTGCCTGTCAATAATAATAATAATAATAATAATGAAACTTTTAGAAATTGAGTAGGCAAAAAGGAATTTCTTTTATTATTATTTGACAGGTAGAGTTATAGACAGTGAGAGTGAGAGAGAGACAGAGAGAAAGGTCTTCCTTCCATTGGTTCACTCCCCAAATGGCCGCTACAGCCGGCGCTGTGCCGATCTAAAGCCAGGAGCCAGGTGCTTCTCCTGGTCTCCCATGCAGGTACAGGGGCCCAGGCACTTGGGCCATTCTCCACTGCTTTCCCAAGCCACAGCAGAGAGCTGGACTGGAAGAGGAGCAACCGGGATAAGAACCCAGTGCCTATAAGGGATGCTGGAACCGCAGGCAGATGATTAACCAGGTGAGCCAAATTATCAAATGCCTGGGGCCAGCGCAGTAGGTTAATACTCTGCCTGTGGCGTCGGCATCCCATATGGGCTCCGGTTCTCGTCCTGCCGCTCCTCTTCCAATTCAGTTCTCTGCTATGGCCTGGGAAAGCAGTAGAGAATGACCCGAGTCCTTGGGCCCCTGCACCCACATGGGAGACTGGGAAGAAGCTCCTGGCTCCTGGCTTTGGATGGGCACAGCTCCAACCGTTGAGGCCATTTGGGGAGTGAACCAACGGATAGAAGACCTTTCTTTCTGTCTCTCCCTCTGACTGTCTGTAACTCTACCTCTCAAATGAATAAATAAAAATCTTTAAAAAATTATCAAATAACCATGCAAAAACAAACAAAACAAAGGAAAACACAACTATTTTGTTTCCTGAGATGAGGAAAAAAAAAAGTGAACAAGCAAAAATAAGAATAGGGCTACCTTGTCTAGAACCATCTGCTAAATTCATAAAACCCTGGGGGCCTTTTTTGGAAAAATGCTAACTTACACATAAAAAAATAAAAACCCTTTATTTTGACTTCTGCAGTATGGCCTCTGGAGGAATTCTGTGATACTTGTGTGGTGGGCAGAAGGGTACCTGGCGGGATTTATTCCAGGTTCTTTCCTCCATGCATGAAAAATTCAAAGTGGTTGTATGAATATGCAGGGATACATGATCAATTCAGAGCAGTGAAAAAATGTAGGCAAGGAGGGAGAGAGAAGGAGAAAGAGAGAGAGAACAAAAAGCGAAAGCACAAGAAGACATAGACAAGGTATGGAAAAAGAGTAGGGGGGTCCTCTCAAAATTAAAAATAGAACTACTTTATGATTCAGCTATGCTGCTCCTGGGAATGCATCCAAAGTAAGTGAAATTAGCACTTGAAAGAGTTAACTGCACTCTCATGCTTATAGCAGTTCAATTCACAATAGCAAAGATATGAAATCAATCTTTATCCAATCAATCATTAGCTGATGATTGGATAAAGAAAATGTGTTACATAGACACAATGGAATATTATTCATCCATAAAAATAATGAAACCCTGACATTTTTAACAAAATGGATTGAACTGAAGATCATTATGCTAAGTGAAATAAGCCAGTCTCAGATAGACAAATATCACAGATTTCTTTTAATTGTGAAAAATTGTGTGGGTGTCATATCATTTGATGTATAATTATGAATATTGCTTCATTGAATCATACTATGTAAATGACATATACCCCTATTTCCGTATGTTATGATCATTGCATGAATCCTTTACTATGGGCTATTAATATCTTTGTTTTCAGGAAAATAAAATAAAATTTCAAAAGGAAGAAAAAGAAAGCAAAACTCCCTCAACTAAGCTATGCAGTCCTTTTTTTTTATCTGGAGGCATAAGGGATGAAGTCTGGGATGGAGCTTAATTGAATATTCAGAAATGGTGAATTTTTGGATGTGTGGCTTGAATATAGCCTATTCCCATGCTCTTCTTCAAAATACTGAAAGGATCATGTGTGAGATACTTAATGGGAGTGGGAGTGCCAGCCATGGTTTTATTATAATTACATTGTAATGACCTAAAGGTCATCACAGGTGCATATACTGCAATTATATTAGATATTTACACTTGGGATGGTTCTAAGCTTACAACATTATGGAACTTGTGCTTTCCACTGCATGGAAAGAGAAGTGAGGCTTGGTGATGCATGGAAGGCTGGCATGAGTGGTACATAGAACAGGATGTGGGAGTGGTACACAGAAAGGAAGGGGAATTTAGATGGGCATTGAAAGGGAGCTGTCGTGGGAGCAAGGCTTGGCTGTCATGCAGCCTGTCTGGGCTGTTATGCAGGTCCTGGCTACAGTGGTCCTTTTGTGGTTAGCTCTCAAATCTTTCTCACCATAGATCACCTCAGAGCTGCCAAATGCAGGCCTGTGCTGCTGCTGAGTGGTGGTCAGAGCTGTCCATCAGTGATCCACACTGCTTTGAGGATCCCCTACAGCTGTCAAACCATGGCTCAGCTATGGCTATCAGAAGTCAGCTCATTTCTGCCACCGAATACTACCTGCTTCCCTACATCACATGTACACTTACAGATATGTAACTGTGTAAAGAAACTGAAGTGGTTATTTTTAAATTAGTTGCATTCTGGTAGCATTATGTTTTACTTCCCTTAATAATTACTGTGTCTTTTCCACCCCCAACCACCAAGCAAAGGAGAAGACATTGGTGATTAGCTCTTTTGAAAAACTGAACTTATTTATTTTAATTTCAAAGCTTCCTTTCTTGAAATTTATCCCAGATTGCTAGTGATCCTGAAAATTTTTTCATGTGTCTGTTGGTCATTTGGATTTCCTCTTTTGAAAAATGTCTATTGAGGTCCTTGGCCCATCTCTTAAGCGGGTTGTTTGTTTTGTTGTTGTGGAGTTTCTTGATCTCTGTAGATTCTGGATATTAATCCTTTCTCGGTGGCATAGTTTGCAAATATTTTTTCCCATTCTGTCGGTTGCCTCTTCATTTCCTGATTGTTTCTTTTGCCATACAGAAACTTCTCAATTTGATGTAATCCCAATTGTTAATTTTGGCTTTGACTGCCTGTGCCTCTGGGGTCTTTTCCAAGAAGTCTTTGCCTGTGCCTATATCTTGCAGGGTTTCTCCGATATTCTCTAATAATTTGATGGTGTCGGGTCGTAGATTTAGATCTTTAATCCCTGTTGAGTGAATTTTTGTGTAAGATGTAAAGGTAGGGGTCTTGCTTCATGCTTCTGCAGGTGGAAATCCAGTTTTCCCAGCACCATTTGTTGAATAGACTATCCTTGCTCCAGGAATTGGTTTTAGATCCTTGATCAAATATAAGTTGGCTATAGATTTTTGGATTGATTTCTGGTGTTTCTATTCTGTTCCATTGGTCTATCCACCTCTTTCTGTACCAGTACCATGCTGTTTTGATAATAACTGTCCTGTAGTATGTCCTGAAATCTGGTATTGTGATGCCTCCGGCTTTGTTTTTGTTGTTCAAGATTGCTTTAGCTATTCGAGGTCTCCTGTGTCTCCATATGAATTTCAGCATCATTTTTTCCAGATCTGAGAAGAAGGTCTTTGGTATTTTGATTGGTATAGCATTGAATGTATAAATTGCTTTTGGGAGAATGGACATTTTGATGATATTGATTCTTCCAATCCATGAGCATGGAAGATTTTTCCATTTTTTTGGTATCCTCTTCTATTTCTTTCTTTAAGATTTTTTAATCCTCATCATAGATATCTTTAATGTCCTTGGTTAAGTTTATTCCAAGGTATTTGATTGTTTTTGTAGCTATTGTGAATGGGATTGATCTTAGAAGTTCTTCCTCAGCCATGGCATTGCCTGTGTATACAAAGGCTGTTGATGTTTGTGCATTGATTTTATATCCTGATACTTTGCCAAATTCTTCTATGAGAAAAAATCTTCAGGATCACTAGCAATCAAGGAAATGCACATCAAAACCACCGGTTAGAATAGCTCACATACAGAAATCTACCAACAATAGATGCTGGCGAGGATGAGGGGAAAAAGGGACACTAACCCACTGTTGGTGGGAATGCAAACTGGTAAAGCCACTACGGAAGTCAGTCAGGAGATTCCTCAGAAACCTGAATATAATCCTACCATACAACCCAGCCATCCCATTTCTTGGAATTTACCCAAAGGAAATTAAATTGGCAAATAAAAGAGCTGCCTACAGCTCAATGTTTATTGCAACTCAATTCACAATAGCTAAGACCTGGAATCAACCTAAATGCCCATCAACAGTAGATTGGATAAAGGAATTATGGGATATGTACTCTATAGAATACTATACAGCAGTAAAACAAAATGAAATTTGCAACAAAATGGAGGAGTCTGGAAATCATCATGTTGAGTGAGTTAAGCCAGTCCCAAAGGGACAAATATCATATGTTCTCCCTGATCGGTGACAACTAATTGAGCACAAAAAAGGAAACTTGTTGAAGTGAAATGGACACTATGAGAAACAGTGACTTGATCAGCCCTTGTCCTGACTATTGAGGAACAACTTATATATATTGCTTTAATTATTTTTTTGTTTTACTTAATACTATTGTTGAACTCTTTAATTAACACACAATTATTCTTAGGTGTTTAAATTTAACTGAAAAGGTGATCCCTGTTAAATATAAGAGTGGGGATAAGAGAGGGAGGAGATGTACAGTTTGGCACATGCTCAATTGGACTTACCTCTAATGGTAGAGCTAAAAACGTGCCAGGGGATTCCAATTCAATCCCATCAAGGTGGCATGTACCAATGCCATCTCACTAGTCAAAGTGATTGGTTTCAGTTCTTAATTGATCCTATTGATAGTTTAAAATCAAAAGGATCACATAAACAAGACTAGTGTCTGCTAATACTAACTGATAGACTAAAAAAGGGAGAGAACGGTCCAACATGGGAAGCGGGATACACAGCAGACTCATAGAATGGCAGATGTCCTAAACAGCACTCTGGCCTCAGAATCAGCCCTTAAGGCATTTGGATCTGGCTGAAGAGCCCGTGAGAGTATTTTAGGCATGGAATGCAAAGACACTCTCGGAAAAAAAAAAGACCTAAATGAAAGATCTCTGTGAGTGAGATTCCAGCAGAAAGAATGGGCTATCAAAGAAGGAGGTACCTTTCTCTGAAGGGAGAAGAGAACTTCCACTTTGACTATGGTCTTGTCTAAACAAGATAGGAGTTGGCAAACTCAAAAGGCTTCCATAGCCTTCGCAACTCATGACAAGAGCCTAGGGTGATTACTGACACCATAAATAAAAGTGACCATTTTTAAGTCAACAACAGGAGTCACTGTGCACTTACTCCCCATGTAGGGTCTCTGTCCTTAATGTGCTGTATTATGTGAGTTAATGGTATAATTAATACTCAAACAGTATTTTACACTTTATGTTTCTGTGTGGGTGCAAACTGTTGAAATCTTTACTTAATATATACTAAATTTATCTTCTGTATATAAAGATAATTGAAAATGAATCTAGATGTGAATGGGATGGGAGAGGGAGCAGGAGATGGAATAGTTGTGGGTGGGAGGGAGGTTATGGGGGGGAAAAGCCACTATAATCCAAAAGTTGTACTTTGTAGATTTATATTTATTACATAAAAGTTAAAAAAATTATCCCAGAGACAAGGTAGCACAATCTAGGAAGCCAAGACAAGAACTGTAAAGTTTGAGAAACATTTGAGGAATTGGTAGGGACTCTACTTACAGGTGGAATTAGAAGCAAATCAGCCATGGACGAAATAACATGAAATAAATCACGGAAAATAACATACTCAGAATGTGCCAGGCATCTAGTTTAGAGGGAGCAAGGGTTCCATGTGCTAGCAGAAAAGCAGAAACATAGGAAAGGAAATCTTCGTACTAAATAATGTTTAATAGCTCCAGGTATCATTATCAGGGCTGGAGCTTTTGACATAATTGATGATTAATATACACAACCGCTAGTACTGAGCTGAACACATCTAGGTAGTATAAATGACACCAGGTATTTTCTGTGATGAATATCTTCCATGTTGAAAGCTTCTTAAGGAGGGGTCTCAGACTTCTAATAGCTTCATTATGTAATATGTGATCTCCACATCATCTTCTCTTGCCATCTTCCCAAATGAAATAAGGATAGACATATTTATTTCCATTTTTTTCTCAGAAACCATGTAAATGTCGATGTAAATAGGAGGTTCAAGATTATTTTATTCACAATATTTCAGTGTGCCCATTTGTTTCCTCAGTGTTACTTCTGTGCTCACTCTGAGATGAGAAGCCTGTAAGCATTTCATGGTGAAAATAGCAAGTAAAAATCTGTGTATGTGTGTCTCACGTACAGTAATTGCATAATAAAAATCAGTTACTCAGCAAGTGCATACAGAAATTACTTACCCACCTCCTAGTTTTCCCCAGCATTTACTCTCTTTAGAGTTCAGTTGAGCTTGGTTGCGTTTGCTGATGTGGATAAGCATCCATCTGTGGTCCTGATAACCACCATCATTATGTATTATTAACCAATGTGAAAATTATTGAGTTATGTAATGACAGCAGTCAGTACCATTTGCCTTCATATCATTACTTGAAAGTGTTTTCTGAAAATGAAAAATAAAAGTTTAAATTTGAAATTTGCCTTTAGATAAAATACAGCTTGTGTGCATTTAAAAAGACTTGTGCATTATTTTTATACATAATATAGTACATATATTATTATTATTATATTACTTATTTCTTCCAATCCTTCATTAAATGTGAATAACAATCATTGACTTACTATGGAATTAAATACAATTGCCTAAGATGAAAATGGCTCTAGAAATCAGACTTGGCTAGTCTTGGGGGTAATTAAAAGAGTGATCTTTTAAGAATTTCAATTTCAGTCTTTCTCACTGAGTAAATTATAAAGATGTACCCCAGGGAACTTTAAGGAAGTAATGAGGCTTTCATTTCCATATGTCAGATTAGTTTTTAGTGAATGTACTTATTATCAGAAAAGGCCATGAGCTAATTTTTTGGCTCATTCAGTGTGAGAAGACTTTGAAAACATTTTATAATAAAGGGCACAAAGAAAAATTCAATGCTGATGGGAGACTGCTGCCAGAGCATCTTTTATGTTTGCCATGATTTTAGAGGGCCATCAGAGTGAAAAACAGGCCTGTGCAGAAAAGAATCCACCCTCAGCAGTGTTATGACATTGTCTATCAACAACTTTTATCAGTGTCAAGGCCATTTGATACATCGAGTTATCCTGGTTTATGGTGTCTTAGTCAAACCACTCATTTAAACAGAAAAACACTGGATCTCTCCAGCTGGATATCTTCACAAATTTTGTTTTAGAGCAGAGTTCCAAAATTAGATCTCATTTTGAAATACTTAGTAACTAACACGCACATATTACAGAACCAGATGGTGCAACTGATCCCCAGTAGAGGCATCTTATAGTCTGAATGGTCTCAAATACCTGAGCCACATCATTCACCATTTTGTCTCTCTTTTTATTAGCCTGTGATACAAATTGTATGCTCTTGGCACATTCTGGGACATATTTCACTTTAATACTGTCAGTGTTTTAGAAGTTAACTCCTATTTCCACTTTAGCCCTGGGCACAGACATTCATTTCTACGGACTGAAATTTTGTTTGTTTAGGAGACAGTATTGCTGGGGAGTGTCTAAGCATAACATTGAACCTTGCTATTTCTCATGTAAAGAGTAAGCTGTGATTAGTAGACCTCATGGTGGCACCAGGCCAGAGAGCTGGTATCAGCATCTCTATATATGTCTGCAAAGCCTTCAAGTTAGTAAGAGTTGATTCAACATCTAACTTTTATAAATAGGCCTTTGAGAACACTATGTATGTTCAGTGAAAATGATTTTGTCACTATTTTATCTGAATTTGAATATTATATAGAAATATGATGAAACCAAATGTGTACAGAGTGCTATTTCAGTTTACTCTGTAGGATAAGCATCATCATCAAATTTGGGTGTCTAATCTAGAAGATAATATTTATTTTATTTTAAAGGGGATTTTTTTCATTTTTATCTCCAAGCTTATTTTATTTTTGATCAACTTTTTAAAATGCATTTTAAAAACACAAAGAAAATTTCTACTCCTGACTTTGCACAGTGCACAAGAAAACCCAGCATTTGAGGTTTTTTTTGTTTTGTTTTTTTGACAGGCAGAGTGGACAGTGAGAGAGAGAGAGACAGAGAGAAAGGTTTTCCTTTGCCATTGGTTCACCCTCCAGTGGCTGCCACAGCCAACGCGCTGCACCCAGCGCACCGCGCTGATCCGATAGCAGGAGCCAGGTACTTCTCCTGGTCTCCCATGGGGTGCAGGGCCCAAGCACTTGGACCATCCTTCACTGCACTCCCTGGCCACAGCAGAGAGCTGGCCTGGAAGAGGGGCAACCTGGACAGAATCCGGCGCCCCAACCGGGACTAGAACTTGGTGTGCCGGCACCGCAAGGCAGAGGATTAGCCTAGTGAGCCATGGCGCCGACTCATTTGAGTTTGAATGTGAAGTAAATGGGCAGTGAAATGACTCTTCCATAGTGCAGAAGATTTCAGATCAAGTAAATATTGCATTATTAAATCATGAAAATCATAAAGCTGCCCAAATCAGCAGCGCATTAATAGAATAAAAAATTAAGATAGGCTTTATCTTAAGAAATACTTATAAAATACACTTGATTTTCATTTTAGAATAATGTGTACTTTTACATTCTGGTGATGTTAAGGAAGCATGTCTGTTTTAGTAGAAAGTAATCAGGAAAGAATTTCAGAAAATTGATGATAATAAGGACACAACTTCAAGATGTATTCATCTACTGTTAAATGCAGTCTAAAAGCATAAACTCAAAGATAGTTGTCAACAAAGAAGCAGAAGACATAACCCCTAACCTTGAGAAAATATTTTGTAAAGGAAATAAAGCTATTTAAAATATCGATGGCATGGCCCTAGAGTGAGATAAAACTGTAGATTAAATAACCACATTACAACAACCTTATATACATTATATGCTGGAAGTATCTATAATATTGTATGGCATTAGAGAAAAATGGCACCCAAATCTACAAGAAGCATTGCAAATTCTTATCAGTAAACATATGGAGCCAAATCTCAAGTGTCAGTAAAGATGACAAATTTGGTAAGCAGATAAAGAAAAGAAATTTTGGGCCAGTAATAGTATATTGAAAGATATTACATACCATGTAGGGGAATCTACCCTTTGAGGAATCATTGCAATATGTTAAAGGGGGCTGTAATATTGCTGTTTTAAAAATAAGAGCTTGGAGATGGTGTTAAGCTTTAATTTTAGGGGCTTAAAATGAATTAAAAGCTACTTGAAAATTCAAGATAAGAAAGAATGGGAACCTCTTCCATAGTGGTGGAGATGAAAGCAGGAATGATGGTTACAAGACATTTAGGAAATTCAAATGAGTAGAATTTGACTATACACAGTGACAGACAACCACATTTCTTTGAGTGTGTTTATTGTCAAATGGCATCCAAAATTTCACATAACGTCACTGAAGAACAGAAGTTTATTCTTGTTTTTTCCTGATACAGATGGTTCCAGGAGCTTTGATGTAGAAAATGCTATGAAATAACTTGCAATTAGAATCAGAGCAAAATTTTAAAAATTAATTATGCATTGTAGAATAGTAATGGAGAAGGAACACTAGGTAGGAGATCTGAAATTCAGTCCTCAATCCGCTAGCAAAAAGTTTTCAAAAGTAAATCACCTTCTATGGGCTTCAATTTAAGTTATTCTACAAGTGGGGAAATTGCAAATGATAATTCTCTTTCAACTTTTAAGTAGAGTTCTATTGGATATTCTAAAAATAGCACTCTCTTGTTGTAAAGGTATAGAGTTAGGGCAAATACTTTTTGGTAAAAAATTATCTACTTGCTTGAAATGTAGAAAGACAGATATAAATACACACACACACACACACACACACAGGGAGGGGAGGAGGGAGAGTGAGAGAGAGAGAGAGAAATCCCCCATCCACTGTTTCACTCCCCAAATGCCTACAACAGATGGGACTGGGTCAGGCCAGAGCCAAGGGCCAATAGCACTATGCAGGTCTTCCATATGGGTGTCAGGGAGCCAAATACTGGAGTCATCACCTGTTTCTTTCTAGGGTGCTCATTAGTAGGAAGCAGAAGTCAGGATAGCGACTGGGACTTGGACCAGGCACTCTAATGTAGATTGTTGGTGTCCTAGCTGTATCTTATGCAGTATGCTATAAGTTTTCCTTGAATAACTAAGCAAACACAAACAATAAAAATCTGATTGCATTTAAGATGGTGAAATATATAAATTTAAAAATTAATATAGCTTTCAATAATACACATTTTACAAATGACAAAAGGATCAAGTTTATTTGTTTTAAAGAGTGATCATAAATAAATGAGATAATGCTCATAAATGTGTTTTTAAAATAATAAAACAACATATAAATGAAAAGCATTATCTTTCCAGCTACAAGTCTCATGTAAAAGTCATATGTGGTACAAAGACTGAAGTAGCTTTCAACACTTATTCAACAACATTTATTGAATTTCTACTTACATAAAAATTTGAATGAAATATTTCAGATTCACATTTCCAGTTGTTTTAATTCTGGCTGGGACAGACAGGCAATAGTCAAGCAATTAAACTAGAAAATAACACCTGAGATTGAATTTCTGTGACCCACATATAACAGCATTCAGAGACAGTGACTAAGTAACAAGTCTACATGTATAGTTAAGGAAGGACTGTGCAGTATGAGCAAAATTTGAAGGACAAGGGAAATACCATAATGAACATAAAGAAGAAAGCAGATGCCAGACCATAGAAAGCCAAACCAAGATCAGAAGCCGAGATTTAATTTCTTTTTTTACAGACATTTAAAAAAATATTTGAAAGAGTTACACACACACACACACACACACAAAGGCACAGAAAGGGAGAGAGAGAGAGAGAGCTGCGATGGATGGCCAGGTAAGGGCAGGGCCAAGTTGAAGTCAGGAGCTTCTTTGAGTCATCCACAGTGGGTGGCAGGGACCTAGCTTGAGCCAACTTCTTCTGCTTATCCCAGGCCATTAGCAGGAGGAGCTGGATCATCCAGGACGTGAACTCATGCCCATATGGGATGCTAGCTTTGCAGATGGCAGCTTTACCTGCTACACCACAACTCTGGCCCTGCAAATTTAATTCCTAAGCAGATGAGGATACATTAAAGTTTTAGGCAAGAGAGCAAATGATTTAGTTTTCATTTAAAATGACTTCACTACTGTTTGTTTATGGAGACTGTAGAAAGACAACATTGGAATTGGTGTAAAGAATTAAACTGCAGGTGCTAAATAATAGTGATTGGGTCTAGATTAGTAGAAGTTAGAACATTAAGGATGGAATAGACTTGGAATGGGTTTTAGAAGAATTTGAAATTCAAAATTGACAGGATAAGTGTGGGGAGCATCCGGACTGGACTAAGTTACTGGAATTAAGACTTATTCTATGCATCTGCTCTCCCACAATATGGCGCTGGGAGAGAAGTAAACAGCTTCCGCACAGCTGCCTCCAGTTCAACTAATAAACTGTAGGACTTGCTCCTGATTGGAGGAGAGCAGCGTACTCGGCGTGTGGGCAGCCGAGTTAGGATTGGCGGAGGAGGACTATAAAGGAGGAGAGAGACGGCATGCACCAGGAACATCTATGGGGAACATCTAAGGGGACCCGTGCAGCCCCCGAGAAGAGCCGGCCGGCGGTGTGCCGCTCCCCTGCGGAAGTGGGGAATGCGGCCAGGGGGAACTGCCCTTCCACGGAGGTGGAAGGGATAGTAGCCAACCCAGGAAGAACCAGCAGCAAACCCGGGGAAGGCCGAGCAGACGAAAGAACAGCGCAGGGTCCTGTGTCGTTCCTCCACGAAGACGGGGAGTGACATAATGGTGCCGTGACTCGGATATGAAGCCTTGGCAGGGTTTAGTGTCGTTCCCCCATGAAGACGGGGAGCGACATAATGGTGCCGTGACTCGGATAGGAAACCTGACTCGGATAGGAAACCTAGAACGGATAGCAAACTTAGGAGGGAAGAAACGGGAAGAAGCAGGAAAATACCAGAGAGAGAGACTAGCAAACAGCCTAGGGAAAAGCCGGACGAAAAAGGAGCCGGAAGAAGTAGATTCGGATACGGACTACGGGGGGAAGCTGGGAGAAATCTCTAAGGTCAAAAGCGAAAGTGAAAGCTAGAACAAACAGACTCGGATGCGGACTGTGGGGAGAGGCCAGGAGAAATAAGGGAGGAATATTGTTGGAAGAAAACTTAGGGAAACATACCGGGTAGAGAAAAGTGTTAGGGAAATTGAAGCCGCGGGGGGCAGGCCGAGGCGGATACGAAAGCCACTTTGGGATTCTCAAGTTAACCCGGGAATAGGGGGCGAAAAGTTGAAACCAGAAGCTGAAACGTGAGCCAGATTGGGATCCGTCTGATTAGCCCGGGGAGCAAAGGACGGGAAGCCAAACCGTGGGGCGGAGACGTACGCTGGGTTGAATTCGCCAGGCTAGCCCGGGGAACTTAGATTGAATGCTAGTGGCGGACACGTAAGCTACGCTGTGTTACTCGCGGAAGCCGCCGCGTGCAGAGAGAGCGTGCGGGGCACAAGTAGATAGGGAACGGGGCTGGCGAGGCCGTGGTTCAGACGCGAAAGGGTTAAGCGTGGAGACCGCGGAGCGCGTGAAGCCGAGCCGCGCAAAGCCGGGAAGCTGCACAGATGAGAGAGGCGTGCGGGCTGAAGCGGCGCAGAGCCGGGAACCCGCCGGCGGGGCGAGGTGCCGGAAAGCCGCAGGGATAAGAGAAACAGAAGTTTAGAAGTAAAGTGAGAAAAATAGGAATGCTGGAAGATAGAAGTAAAATGGGAGAAATAGGAATGCCCGGAGATAGAGAAATAGAGAAATAGAAAGGCCTCCCTACAACACTGCAATGTGAGAGCTTGGATTCGGTCTGCCTAATCAAGTGAGGCGATGAGCACCTGCGGGCAGCTAGCAGCTTATGCGCCACAGGTCACCGAAGACAGGCACGAATTAACATCAGTAAGGCTTCCCCACAATACAACAATATTAAGCTTGGATTCGGTCTGCCTGATTTAAGGCGGTAAGCGCCAGCAAGCAGCTCGACCAGAGTATGAGCTGCAGGTCACCGAAGATAGGCACAAACCAACACTAATAAGTCTCCCCCACAATACGGCAATGAGAAGGCTTGGATTCGGTTTGCCTGATAGGTTTTGTAAGCCCCTGCAGGCTCGACCAGAGCATGCGCTGCAGGGCACCGAACACAGGCACGCATCAGCGCCTAAAAACCTCCTCACAACATGGCGAAGAGAGGACCCGGATTCGGTTTTCCTGATTGATAGGACTTGTAAGAGCCTGTGGCAACTCTAGCAAGCAGAGCAGAGGTGTGCCGCAGGGCACCGAAGACAGGCGCGTATCAACGCCAAAAATAAAAAGAAAGGGGGATCTGTGGGAAGCATCCGGACTGGACTAAGTTACTGGAATTAAGACTTATTCTATGCATCTGCTCTCCCACAATATGGCGCTGGGAGAGAAGTAAACAGCTTCCGCACAGCTGCCTCCAGTTCAACTAATAAACTGTAGGACTTGCTCCTGATTGGAGGAGAGCAGCGTACTCGGCGTGTGGGCAGCCGAGTTAGGATTGGCGGAGGAGGACTATAAAGGAGGAGAGAGACGGCATGCACCAGGAACATCTATGGGGAACATCTAAGGGAACCCGTGCAGCCCCCGAGAAGAGCCGGCCGGCGGTGTGCCGCTCCCCTGCGGAAGTGGGGAATGCGGCCAGGGGGAACTGCCCTTCCACGGAGGTGGAAGGGATAGTAGCCAACCCGGGAAGAACCAGCAGCAAACCCGGGGAAGGCCGAGCAGACGAAAGAACAGCGCAGGGTCCTGTGTCGTTCCTCCACGAAGACGGGGAGCGACAGATAAGTTAATGTTGGAGTAAGATAAAGAAGAGAGATGTAAAGATTCTCAGCTCCTGATATGTTGTAACTTTTCCATAAATATCTATTGAGGTTACGAATGAGTTCTAGATCCAGTTTTTGTGATATAACAAGATAATTGTTGCCAGGTTGAAAAGGAAAAAAAAAAAAGGACGTTTAAAAGTCATACAAACTAGACCGGGTGTCTCCTTTGGATATTCATACTATTGATAGCTTGATTCTCTAGTCAACTGAAGGCTCACTTCATTCCAGAGGTGGATCATTTCATCTTCTTGAAGAACAAGAGAACACTCTGTTTCATACTCATATCTCAAATGGGTTACAGAAAAGCCAGAAGCATTAGCCTTGTGTTTACTTCAATCTTTAATTTTTTTTGTTATAACTCAGGGAATCTGAGTTAAGAATCTGAGTAAGCCTTGATGTGAGCTAGAACTTGTAAAGAATATCTGATTTTTCCCAAGTATTTCATATATATATAATATATGACATATGTGCAACAACTATTCATATGTATATATATATATATTTATTTATACACATACACACACACACACACACATAGTCAGTATTGTAAATCAGCTTGGTAAACAGACAAATCAAGATTCCAACCCAGGGTTTTAACTAAGTAGAACTTTCAAATAGTTTTAATTTTTCTAATAAAACTTACTTTCACATAAACATAAATGTTTCAATAAGGGAAAATATAGAATGAAGGTATTGAAATGTTATTCCATCAAAAGAATTTATCTAACAGAATTAATGAAATCAGTTTTTACGAATCTCTTTCAGATGTGAAGAAAAGGTAAAGATTGTGTCAACTGAACCCTGACGTTTCTAACTTCAGGAATGGGCTGGTGATTTCACAATCTCATGATTCCTAAAAGTTTAAAATGAAAATCTGAGATATGAGTGATTGCGAAGAAAATATGTTCTTAGTTTTTTCTAGCTTGTTGTATTTAGTACTTTTTAAAAATTAAGAGTAGAATAACGAGGTTTTAGTATACTGGAAACAAAAAACTTTGAGATTCTCTGAGCCAATGGCATCCAATGGAGATATATGAGCCATATATATTCTGAATTTTCTGGTAACTAAATACAAATAAAAATGTAAAATTAATTTTAGTGTTATATTTTATGCAATTATTATAGACAAAATATCATTTCAATAAATAGTTATTAAGATTCTGTGCATTTTGTGTTGAGATTAGTAAGTCTTCAAAATCAAGTACGCAATTTACACTTATAGCATATCATAATTGAGACTGACCACATTTCAAGTGCTCAGTAACAACATAGTACTACTCACTGTTCTTTTGATTATAAAATGTTATTGCTTGTAATCCACATCTAAGACATGAAGAAAATAGGGTACCAGATCAAGTTATACACTTGTTGGAATATGCAGAACAAGACTGACAATCTGACTCACACACCTCACTTTTAGAACACTGGTTTGATGAACAACAGTTGTTGGCCCTTTATAGACATTTATCACAGGTCAAGTATTTCCATTCATTAACTCATTTAAACATCATAACAATGGAGAAAGTTCTATTTTCTCTATTATGAAGACTACTCCACTTTATGTTTTTGACTATGACAATTTTCTGGCAAAAGTTAAACAAATGACTATGTATTTTGCAGTAGAAAGCAAAGTACAGAACAATGCTGTCAGTCAGAGGCAGGATGTAGCTGACATTTTCATCAATAATAATGTTTCATGAACTCAGTTGAACTCTTAAAATAATGCTATGTGGGCTGAAAGCGTCCTTTTCAACAAATGTACCGCATTTCTGGAGAATATATTGTTAAGGGACAATAATCTATACCCATTCCAGATGAGCTTTGGAACATTTTCCTTTCTCGGGTTTTTCAACTTGGTGAATTTCTTTTTACTATTGCTTTCATGTACTTTGTTTGTGTGTGTTTTTAATATTTTAGAAAAACAGTGTCTTTATTATATTTCTTTGTACTGAGGAACATGTAGTTTAGCATTTCAATGAATGCAATTTCTCTACATATTTACTTCCAACATGTTGCACCTATTTCTAAATGATGTTACATGTGGGATCATGTTTGCTATGTAAAGAAGTATTCAATTAATTAACTGTAACAATATGAACAATTTCACACTATCTGTATTGCTTTGAAATGTATCTCACATGTATCTTAAAAATGACACATACTTAAATTATTTTTAAAATATTTATTTATTTATTCATTCATTCATATGAAAATCAGAGTGACAGAAAGAGAAGGAGACACAGAAGTTCTTCCACACACTGGTTCACTCCCCCAGATGACCACAACCACCAGGGTGGATCCAGACTGAAACCAAGAGTCAGGAATTTCATGGGAGTCTGCCATATGGGTGGCAGGGAGCCTAAACACTTAGGCCATCTTCTGCTGCTTTCCCAGACCCTTAGTAGGGAAATGGATTGGAAGTTGAGCATCTGAGACGTGAACTTATGCCCATATGGGATGCTGGTATTACAGACAGCATCATTACTTGCTACACCACAATTCTGGTCCCTCAAATCTTTTAGAAAATAAAATTATATAACTTATTAATAAATCTAATTTGATATATCGTGAGTCAGCTATCTGTGATGGAAACTTCCAAGGTCAAAGTATTGCCGCAGAATACAGGAGTGCACTGTTTTGTGGTTTCTAAACATTTAGGGCAGTTAGGAGTTGCTGTTAACATTTGTTCTTTCTTTCCCTATCTTTGTGAAAAGACACAAAATGCTTCATATTTAAGAGCTGTGTAAGTCAAAGAGCATGGCATTTAGACTGCCAATTTCCTTATTTAGGCGAAAGGCTGTAAGTTTGAATAAGTCATGATTATCCAGTTGTGGGGTTTTTACTGTTTTTTTTTTTTTTAATTTTGTTTCGCATTTGTTTTTGAGGCTTTAATTTTTAAAGGATTTATTTATTTATTTGAAAGAGAAAGAGCGAGAGAGATCTTCCATCTGCTGGTTCACTCCCTCAACAACCGGAGCTGGGCTGGTTTGAAATCAGGAACCAGGAACCTCTTCAGGGTCTCCCATGTGGGTGCAGGGGCCCAAGCTCTTGGGGCATCTTCTGCTGCATTCCCAGGTGCAGTAACAGGGAGCTGCATGGGAAGTGGGGCAGCCGGGACCTGAACCAGCACCCATATTGGATCCAGCAGTGAAGGCAACAGCTTTACCTGCTATGCCACAGTCACTGGCCATTTTTGAGGCTTTAGATGTAGAAATGAATCATTGACCTACTTAGTGCTGACAGTCGGACCAGGCACTACCCCTTACCTTGTGGGCAATGGATCTAGCAGGAACCTTCCTTCCCCAGACATCACACTTAAGGGAATTGACAACATTGTCTTAAGAGATGGCAGCAATCATGGGCCATGTCCAAGCCCAGGCAATGACTACACATGACTAGACAAAGAACTTTTACTGCAATTCCTTTATTTGAGAGAACTACTAGAGTTGTCCTGTCTCTCTTGACCACATTGTTTAAATGCGGCCTCAGAATGCTGCATTTAATGATCCCTCTAGTTTTTTTTTTTTTTTTTTTTTTTTTTTTTTTTTTTGACAGGCAGAGTGGACAGTGAGAGAGAGACAGAGAAAGGTCTTCCTTTGCTGTTGGTTCACCCTCCAATGGCCGCCGCTGCCTGCCATGGGGTGCAGGGCCCAAGCACTTGGGCCATCCTCCACAGCACTCCCGGGCCATAGCAGAGAGCTGGCCTGGAAGAGGGGCAACCGGGACAGAATCTGGTGCCCCGACCGGGACTAGAACCCCGTGTGCCGGCGCTGCTAGGCGGAGGATTAGCCTGTTGAGCCGCGGCGCTGGCACCTCTAGTTTTAACTTGAAACTAAGATCGTGATCACCTAATCCCTTTCTATGCAAGGCTTTCCATTAAAAGTCAAGGAAATACTTTTTTTTAAAGTGACTGTGCATAAGTAATTTCCCAGATAATTTCTTCTTACACCAATGTGCTTTGAATGCATGCACACAGCCTTAGCAGTGACAGGTTTGCCTTGTGCATTCTGGGGTTTTGGTATTGTAGGAAGCACTCTAACTTTACTGCCACATGTGACTTTCAATTCCCAGTTAGGAAAATTCTTATTCCTTCAGAGTTGCATTTTATGGAGAGAAAAATGATCTGCTTTAGGGAAATAACTCAGTGTATTCCTGTTGCAAATGCTGAATGGCTAATAAAAAATAATTGCTGAAAAATAGTACCATTACTTTCTTTTAGACACAATGTATACATTTCATGTTTAACTCCTTATTTTCCTTTTTGTATAAGAATGTTATTCCTTATCTTGAATAATTTCTTATAAGAAAAATAAGTCCTAATTCAAAATGTCAAATTATAGGAAAAAGGTGTAAATTAGGATTCTGGAGAGGAAGATTTGTCTTAGAAGTTCATTTTCTAACAGATCCTCACAGCTTAGGTGTTAGAGATCCAATTTGAGAATTCCAATTCTTCAGTACTGCAAAGAAGGCTTTATTTGAAAGGCTATACTTGAGTTTCTTAAATATTTAATTGTGACAATTCCTGAAAACTTTTTCAGGTTTGTTGACACAGTTAATCAGACAAAATGCAGAAAGAATATTTATTGTTATTATTATTATCTTAATATAATAGCGATACAACTAAAGCCCAGTTTCAATCATATAGCATCTCTGGTTGGAAATATTCACTCGCTCTCTATTTACCTATTGAATAAAAAGTGAACCTTCTTACCTTCCTTTAAGACACCCATACTGTACTCAACCTATGATGCCTGTCTTATCAATGTCATACTCTGCATGTACTAGCCATGTACTAGCTCATCTCATTCTTAAAAGTGTTAGAGAATAAAGATGCAAGAGTCTCCCTTGATAACCTCTGTCCATAAATCATTCTTTTTTGTTCTATAATCTAATATGCTTTTAATTATTTTTCAAGTATTTTTATTTACCATACCTTTTAAAACATTCAAATTTTTGATTAACACTAATTGTACATATTGTGAGATATAGTATGAGATTTCTGTACACAAATAAAATGTGTGCTTATCAAATAAGGGCTTTTCCATTTGCCATTATTTACAGTTGGATTCTTGAAGCTCTTCTCTTCTTATCTAATTCTAATTTAATTATTTTATCTAACCTGATAGCTAAAATGTTCTGAGTCAATATTATGCTTTCATTCAAGTCTGCCTTGAGGAGTGCAGACCACATTAATGTAGTTAATATGCTAAATTCTGAAAAAAAGTAATGGAATCATATTATTCTATAAGACACTGATGTCTTCATAACCGACTCTATCTCGAATATATTTCTAGTTCTAAGGTAGCATCAAGCATTTCTTTTCTTCATTTCTGTCCCCAACCAGCATTACACTTGTCAAGGTACATTTACATTATTCCTTATGTCATACAGGATCTACCCTATGAGGGATGTAAGGCTTACTGAGAAATGCTTAGTAGTAGTATTTTTAGAATGATAAAGTAAGATCTTTAAAAATAATATTCTGAAAATACATGGCAGAACAACAACTAAAAACAACAGGATTAAATTCTATCTGATATATAAATATATGTTTTCTCCTACCTTGATTAAGGTCTATTAAGTGATGATATTTCGATCTCGATTTGGAATGCAATTCCTCCCATCGTAATTATTGATAGCCACACACATCACTGAGAAGTTAAATCTGTGACTTTCTTCTGTTAGAAAGAGATTATGTCAACTTACATCACTAGCATCATAAATTCATTTTAAAATGGGATGCTCTTATTTATGAGTGAATTAAAACTGTATTTCAAATTATCTTTTTTTTTTTTTTGACAGGTAGAGTTAGACAGTGAGAGAGAGAGAAAGAAAGAAAGGTCTTCCTTTTTCTGTTGTTTCACCCCTAAAGTGGCCACTACAGCCAGCGTGTTGCGGCCGGCACACTGCGCTGATCCGAAGGCAGGAGCTAGGTGCTTCCTCCTGGTCTCCCATGGGGTGCAGGGCCCAAGGATCTGGGCCATCCTCCACTGCACTCCTGGGCCACAGCAGAGAGCTGGACTGGAAGAGGAGCAACCAGGACAGAATCTGGCTCCCCAACTGGAACTAGAACCCGGGGTGCTGGCGCTGCAGGTGGAGGATTAGCCTAGTGAGCTGCGGCGCAGGCCTCAAATGATCTTTAACGGTGATATAATAGTTCATTTTATATGAGTTTTGGAATGAGCCCCTACCTCTGATGATATGCTGAATGATGCTCAAGTCCTTTGGGGAATCCTCCCAGCTGATTCATAGTACAAGATTTTTGCTTTGTTCAGAGTTTCCCAGTATCTGACGGCTGTCAGGATTGATGTATAAGTGACCTGGTGCCTCCAAAACATAAAGGGATTGTTCTCCAGAGCCGTCTTTTACATGACTCCTTCCTTGCACATCACCGCAACCACCATGGGCACAAATAATCTTTCCCATAACATTATTGTTTATTGTAAATATCATAACATTATTGTTTATTGTTAATGTTTATCCTACACAAGAATTTCTAAAGATAAGGAGCTTTGTCTTATTTATTTCTGATTCCCCACAAGCAACCTCAGAAATTTTATGTCCTAAATAATGATATGCTAAAGAAAGAGTGACTTTTATACCCTCCATGATTTTCTTCTCTGAACAAATATAGCACATTTGGAGGCTGTTGTGGCACAGTGGGTTAACGCCCTGGCCTGAAGTGCTGGCATCCCATGTGGGCGCTGGTTCTAGTCCCGGCTGCTCCTCTTCCAACCTAGCTCTCTGCTTTGGCCTGGGAAAGCAGTAGAAGATGGCCCAAGTCCTTGGGCCCCTGCACCCATGTGGGAGACCCGAAAGAATCTCCTGGCTCCTGGCTTCAGATCAGGGCAGTTCCGGCCATTGCTGCAATCTGGGGTGTGAACCATTGGACGGAATGCCTTTCTCTCTGCCTCTCCTCTCTCTGTGTAACTCTGACTTTCAAATAAATAAATAAATCTAAAAAATAAAAATAAAAATGACCCTTGGCTGGCACCGCAGCTCACTTGGCTAAGCCTCTGCCTGCAGCGCTGGCACCTTGGGTTCTGGTCCTTGTTGCTCCTCTTTCAGTCCAGCTCTCTGCTGTGGCCCGGGAAGGTAGTGGAGGATGGCCCAAGTGCTTGGGCCCTGCACTCACATGGGAGACCAGGAGGAAGCACCTTGCTCCTGGCTTCGGATTGGTGCAGCGCACCAGCCGCAGCGCACTGGCCATAGGGACCATTTGGGGGGTGAACCAACAGAAAACGAAGACCTTTCTCTTTGTCTCTCTCTCTCTCTCACTGTCTAACTCTGCCTTTCCAAAATAAATAAATAAATAAGGACCCAAGTCTTGGTCTGACCCTGACCCCAACAAGATGCTTTAAAAAATATATTTATTCAGCATTTTGATAATAAAATGCTAAGCTCAATCATTGCTTTATCATTTAACTGGATAGATCCCAAGATATAGATCATTTTCTTTTTGTATCTTAGTTTTTAAATCACAGGAAAAATAGTAGCCACAAAATATCATAACACACACTATCCCCAAAACTTAAGTACCATGATGAACAAAGCCAAGACAATTTTGGTCCTCAAGTCATGATTATTTTTTAAAGAGTTACTTCTTAAAAATATAATTTCTTCACCTCAAACCAATTGAATGCTAAATTATATGGAAAGAGCTAAGAAATTAAGAATTTGAAACATGTGATATTGATAATCATCTGGATCTGATTATTCTTGAACTGAAATTTACCAAGAGAAAAAAGTACAAAGTTGAGGATAAGCATGTAGGGTTAAATAACCAATGGTCTTGCTAGTTTTTATTCCATTAACAGTTAATGTGGTCACAAGAAGAACCAATCATTGGGATTCCAAATTAGGAATAAGTATCATTTATGAAAGTGGGATGTTGAAGTACCACATTACTGTTGTATTTGGAGTCTATGTCTCCTTTTTGATCCATTAACATTTGTTTTAAATAGCAAGGTGAAATTGGGTGAATGTACATTTATTATAGTCACATCTTCCTGTAGAATTGATCCCTTAATCATTACATAGTGCCCTTCTCTGTCTCTTTTAACAGTTTTTGTGTTAAAGTCTATTTTGTCTGAAATTAGGATGGTTACACCTGCTGTTTCTGCTTTCAGTTAGCATAAAATACCTTTTTCTGTCCTTTTACTTTCAGTCTGCATGTATCTTTGTTGGTGAGATGTGTTTCTTGTAGGCAGCAAATTGATGGGTCCTGTTTTTTAATCCATTCATCCAGCATGTATCTTTGAGTTGGAGAATTTAGGCCATTTGCATTCAACGTTACTTTTGTTAAATAACAACTGGACCCTGCCATTTTCCCATAATATTCCTATCTTTTGCTTTGGATTTGCTTAGTATTTTTACTGGGAGATTTTCTGCCTTCACATTCATAATGATGACAATCTTCTGTGTTGCTGTGTGTAACACATCCTTAAGGATTTTTTGTAAAGCTAGGTGAGTGGTGGCAAATTCTTTCAATTTCTGTTTGTTGTGGATGGTCTTTATTTCACCTTAATTCATAAATGAGAGCTTTGCCATGTTCAGTATTCTTGGCTGACAGGTTTTTTATCTTAAGACTTGAACTGTACTTCACCATTCTTTCCTAACCTGTAGGGTTTCTGATAAGAAGTCAGCTGTGAGTCTAATTGGAGATCCTCTGAAAGTAATCAGGCATTACTCTCTTGAACATTTTAGAATCTTTTCTTTATGTTCTACGTTGAAAGTTTGACTACAATGTGTCACAGTGAAGATATTTTTAGGACACGTCTATAAGAAGTTATATGTGCCTCCTGTACTTTTCTTTCCCCAAATTAGGAAAGTTTTCTGTAATTATTTCACTGAATAGTCCTTCTAATCTATTGTGTCTTTGAACACTTTCAGGAACTCCTATGACACATATGTTGGGTCATTTCCCATAGATTTCCAACACTGTTTTTAATTTTTCTAATTTCTCCTCCTCCTCCTTCTTCCTTTTTTGTCTGACTAAAAAGTTTACATATATTTGTCTTTCAGCTTGGATATTCTTGCTTACCAAGTCTGTTTTTAAGGTTTTCCACACTCCAGTTGGAATGGCTCTCATACAGAAATCAACGAACAATAAATGCTGGTGAAGATGTAGGGAAAAAGGTACCCTAATCCACTGTTGGTGGGAATGTAAATTGGTGCAGCTATTGTGGAAGAAAGCATGGTGATACCTCAGAAATCTGAAAATAGATCTGCCATATGACTCAGCCATCCCACTCCTGGGGATTTACCCAAACAAAATGAAATAAGTATATGAAAGAGTATTCTGTACCCTCATGTTTATTGCAGCTCAGTTCACAAGATCTAAGATATGGAATCAACCCTGATGTCTCTCAACTGATGACTGGATAAAAATATGGTTTATATACATTTTGGAATACTACTCAGCAAAAAAAAAAAATGGACATGATTATACATGGTAAAATAAGCCAGTCCCAAACATACAGATACCAGAATTTTTTCCTGATCTGTGGTAATTAATAGAGTACCTCAAATGTAATGTATTGACATGAAATGAACATTTTGAGATTTGATGTTTTTTTTTTACAGCGCTTGTCTCTACTGTTGAGGAAAAATGTGTTTTGCTTCACACTATTTATTGAACTCTTTTCTTAGTGTAGGGTTAATATTATGAGTATTAAGTAAATCAAAAATAGATCTTTGTAAAAATTGAGAGGGAATAGGAGTAGGAAGAGGAATAAGGGTGAGATTATGAGTAGGAGGGAAGTATCACTATGTTTCTGAATCTATATATATGAAATCCATGAAGTTTATAGACCTTAAATAAAATTTTAAAAGGAATATGTACCAAAACTAAATAGCATATCAATTATTTAAAATAATATGTAGTACACATATGAAAGTTGTAGTCTATGGAATGGATTTGTGGGATAAATATAAAACTGAGGAATTCTCACTATTGAACATGATTGGTGTAAGGGAGCTAAATATTCTTACCAATACATATGCAAATTAAATAAGGACATTTAAAGGTAAAAGGGGATACTAAATGAAAGAATGATGGGATAGCAGAATTGCCTTTTATATAGGAGTAGTAGGGTGAGCTATACCACATTGTTCTATGTGTGGGCCAAACTTTTAGGGGTTCATAGAAAAATAAAAATTACTTTCAGTTTTCTTTTTTGGAATTTCAGGAAAAATATTTTTTAAATGTTTGGAAGCATTTTTGGCTAATCTTATAATGTAACTGTAAATGCTGTGAGCTAACGGAGGTGTAAAGCTAGGAGAAACTTGCTCTAATAGGCAAAATAGTTTAGAGAGGAATCATCAATCATTTATCAGATGTAATATATAATCATTTATGCAGGCAGCTTGGGACCAAAAAAAAGTCACAGAGAAAATCAAACCATGTGAAATTATACAAATGGAACTGATGAAAACCCATACTTAAATAAAAGCTACTCTTGAATAATGAAAGATGATGGGAAACGTTTTTAATGATAACATCTTCTCATTCCTTAAATGAAAATATGCATTGTATGTGAACCTGATTTCTTATATTTTTAGACCGAAGAGAAAATCCTCAGTATTACCGTAATCACTAATTTACCTTAATCTGAAAATAGTGTTTTAAATAAATGTTTGTCCTTTGGTGTTCATGAAAGGGTTGCCAAGTGTTCAGAAGGGAATATGAGCAGTTGATTTGCAAATGCATTTGCAAATGGAAGGCATTAGAGAAGTCTGGTCAGAGGGCTAGCCGACAGTTTGAGACTTAACTGTGCATCTTCAGGTTACCCATAATAGAATTATAGTGTTGACATCCTAAATCCGGCATTGTGCTTTTACTTTCTGTGGGCTAAAGGGAATTTTGAAGTGAGTAATTCTTCATTTTGTAGTTTTCCGTTCTGAAAGTTAAAGCCACCTTGAAAATAGTAGATTTAATGTGTAAGTGGAGCCATGGAAAACCTTTTACCACATAAAAAGATATCAAGATAACTTGATTTACTTTTTGCCACCATCTAATTGTTCTCTTCCTACCCTTACATTGCTTTAAAGAGTGACAGACTACAAATGAACCCACTATATTCTGTTTTCTTCAATGTTCTGTGTTAAAACGCTTTTCTTCATAAAGGCCACGCAGTAATTACAAGAATATGAGATAGAAAAATAGAAAATCTTATGCCGAACTTCACCTTGCTAAGTCCAGTTGATCTTCCATACTTTTAATCAATACATTAAGTACATAAATTTAGTTATTACATAAACCATGTTAGGACTATGGCAATGTAAACTTACTCTAATGAGCTATAATCCAGGTGAAGCAATGAAACATTTGGGGTTTAAGTATAGAACTTTATGTTACTCTCAATTCACAGAAAGATTTTGGATAAGCAGAAGAGATTGGGATTTTGTAGTATGAAAAGTATCTGAAAGAATAAATGTTTAAAAGAATATTCTGATTCATGAAAATTACTAGAACTCAATTTTACACTGAACATATTCACAGTCTGGCTCTTTGAGCTCTAGTTTTGGGAGGTTTAAAAATGAGGGGGGAAAGCAAGCGAAAAATGAAAGAACTACTTAAGAATGGACGGGGCCAGCACTGTGGCACACTGGATTAATGCCCTGGCCTGAGGTGCCGGCATCCCATATGGGCATCCTTTTGAGACCCAGTTGCTCCACTTCTGATCTAGCTCTCTGCTATGGCCTGGAAAAGCAGTAGAAGATGGCCCAAGTCCCTGGGCTCCTGCACCCACGTGAGAGACTGGGAGGAAGCTCCTGGCTCCTGGCTCCTGGCTCCTGGCTCCTGACTTTGGATATGTGCAGCTCCAGCTGTTGCAGCCATCTGGGGAGTGAACCAGCAGATGGAATACCTCTTTCTCTCTCTGCCTCTCCTTCTCTCTGGTGTAACTCCAATTTTCAAATAAATAAATAAATATTTAAAGAAAAAGGACAATATCACTTTATTTTTCGACTCTCACATTCCCTTCCTATGAGTCTCATCCCAGCATTTGTGAGATAAAGAACTAGATCCACAAACTATGATTTCCTGGAAGGGTTTGTTGCCCAAAAGTTCAAGAACATATCCCAGACCATGGTACCTTAGGATGCTTGTCAACATTTATTTCTTTATTTGAAAGAGTTGCATTGAGGGAGGGACATACATAGAGAGAAATCTTCATCCACTGGTTCACTCCCCAGGTGGCCTGAATGGCCAGGGCTAGGCCAGGCAGAACCCAGGAGCTGGCATGGAGTTGGATCCGAAATGGAGCAGTTGGGACACAAACTGGTGACCATATGGAATGCTGGTGACACAGGAAGTGGTTTTACTGGTTATACAATAACACCAGCTCCAGAATGCTGATTGTTTTAAACTGAAAGCCCCTGGGAAAGAGCAGATGCTGCAAGAGTCTTTTCCCTGAAGATCCTCTTTTCTGCCTAAAGACCGAATCTTCCAAAGGCCCTTTTGTCTCCTCTCTTTTGTTTCATCTCCCAACGAAAATTAAACTCATCTCACATAAGAGACTGAAAGTCAACACCATACCCAGAACCTAGTACATTTTCTCCCAGGCCATTGTCTGTTCTTTGTACCTGTTAAACTCCTCTAAAAATCACTTACTCCATCCAGGTACATCTGATAAAGGGTTAATATCCAGAGTATATAAGAAGCTCAAGAAACTTGACAGCAACAAAACAAGCAAAGGCGATTTTACCTCACCCCAGTTAGAATGGCTATCATCCAAAAATGCAAAAATGACAAATGCTGATGAGGATGTAAGGAAAAGGGGGCCCTAATACAATGCTGATGGGAATGCGAACTGGTACAATCACTATGGAAGACAGCATGAGATTCCTTAGAAATTTGAAAATAGATGTACCATATGACCCAGCCATCTCAGTCCTGGGAATTTACCCAAAGGATGTGAGATCAGAATATAAAAGAGTTATTGTAACCTCATGTTTATAGCAGTTCCCTTCACAATTGCTAAGATAGGGATCAACCCAGATGTGCAACTGATGACTGGATACAGAAAATGTGATACACACACACACACACACACATAAACAAAGAATGGAATATTGTCTTCTGCAACAAAACAGATGCATTTGGGAACATTATGCTTAGTGAAATAAGCCAACCCCAAAAAAGACAAATATCATGTTTTCTCTGGTATGTGGTAGCTTATATATACAATACAAAAGAGTGTGGTATATATGAGTGAAATTAACATCTTGAGATTTGATTATTGTTTATAGCCCTTTTATATACCCCTGAGAAACAGTGTTGTTTCTACTTGTTGAATTTTTTATTGGAGGGTTTAACTTTTGATTATAAAGTAAATTTAAAGTATGTTTTCACAAAAATTAAAAGAAAGGAAACAAAGGACGAGAGAGGGTGAGAAGTATTGTTATGTTCTTAAAATTGTTTATCTGTATGCGGGTACAAATTGTTGAAATCTTTACTTAGTATAGTGTTGGTCTTCTGTGTATAAAGTTAATTTAAAATGAGTCTTAATGAAGAATGGGATGGGAGAGGGAGGAGGTGGTGGGATGGGATTGGGAGTGGGAGGGCATGTATGGGGGGAAGAACCATCATGTTTCTAAATTGTACTTATGAAATTTGTACTCATTAAATAAAAGGCTTCTTTGAAAAAAAGCTGTATATTAAATCTGTCTCTTCATATAAAGTAAGTAAATTTATTTCTTAAAAGCTAGTTTATATGACATTGCTTTTTTCTCTACACTTGCATCTCATTTTCTGGAAGTGCTATTCTAACTGTATCAAATCTGCTCCAAAAATCAGTCCAACAACGCCCAATTGCTGTGTGATTTGCTGATTTTTCAGCTGAAGCTTATGTTCACAAGCAATAAAACAGAAAGAGGGACAAAGCTGCTTTACACTTCCTAGTGTTTGTTACCCAATTCTTGATTATTTCTAGGACAAGCCCCCCCTACACTATCTCCAACATTTTTTAAATTTTTTTTTTTTGCAAAACTCTTTGGAATTAATCCTATAAATGTATCCATCAGTAAGAATTTTGGGGAAGGAATTAGTAGCTGTTTTCTCGTTAGTGTGTCTAACTGTAAGGCAGAGGAGGTATTTGAGCATAACCAGGAAGCTAAGTAAATGAAGGCCAGTGCCTGCGACTTTTGAATAAGTGTTATGTCTTTTCCTAAGAAGCATTCAAAGTAGGATTTATTAAGTTAATAACAATCACAAGTGTAAATGCTGTCCCAGAAGGTGGGGACTGATGGGGTGAGGTAGAGGAGAGAAAGGAAAATCAGTCCTATGACTATGACAGGGTTGCTAAACTTGGCTCAACATCCATTATCTCAAGGGTGACTGTGTCATAATGACAGATCACAAAGGGGGAGTATAAATGACTGGGTGGGGGGAAGTTTCCAAACACAGGCAGAGATTGCTCATTAGTTACATTAATCTTGACCTAATGGAAGTCTTGGCTTAGCAAGGTGGCACTTAACATGGATGAGACTAATGTTCTAAATGTAGGATGCTGGAAGAACAGAAAGTAAGCTACTATAAGGTCATGGGCCTTATTCTCAACATTTAGTTTATGGATTCTGATAGGTGAGTGATGAAAGAAACATTATTTAAATAATATTTACTAATGAAAATAAATTCTAAATACCAAACACACATACATGCATATACTCACATCCCTTCACAGGTTCACAGTATCTCTGTATTCTTTTTAACACTCCATTAAATTTTAAGTTAGTGCTAAGCTCACCTAGTTCATTCCCTTGAAGGTGTTATTATATTTAGTGAAACATATATTATCCTAATTAACCATGTGTTTTTAAAATATGAAAACTTTGAAAAGAAGCCCAAGTTGCAAGATTAAATGTAAAATTGTAAGTGTTGACAGTTCCCTATCAGTTAACTATATTTGGATTCAGAAGCAAACTGTTAAACTATAAGGATCTCTGAGTATGTAATTCATCATTTACCATTTCTTTTTGCTTTTAAAGTAAATTAGAGCCCTTACAGATTATTTTTCCTACCTTATCTACCTCTCTTCCTCCCTCCTTCCCTCCCACCCTTCCTTCCTTCCTTCCTTCTTTTTCCTTTTTTGATGTTTTGGGAACTAAAAATGAGAGATCTGTGATGTAAATCTCCTACTTTTGTGTCCTCCAGCAGGGAATAAGCAGACCATTACAGTTTTACCATATATTGCTTGAATGACTTTGGTAATTAAAATTGTAATGAAACTGGCTTACCCACCAAAGTGAACTCTATCATTTTGCAGAAGTAAATCTATTTCTGTAACTTATGCAATATATTTCTCTGTAACCTGATGTCCTGGGTTGAAGAAAGAGGGTGAGTGGAAGATAGGATAAATGCAATTAGTATTTTTATATTAACTAGGACATGGATCTCTAAGGCTGCACACATGATTCTACTGGATCTTCTACCTTGTGTTAGGAAGAATAGACATAAATAGACCCTCCTAATAAAGGTGCAAGTAAAGCCATAAGCTATTATTTCCAACTCTTTATCTAAATCCAAGGAAAGCTAAATCCAAGGAAAAGCATGCCTGAAAAATGATTTCTGCTTCTTTTTAGAGTAAGTGTTTCGGTAACTGTCAGTTTCCTTAAGTGGTTTCTTGAGTTGGAGTGAGGACTAAGTCCCTTTCACCACATAATTATATGTTAAGAATCCCAATACAGAAATTATGGAATAGATTGTTCCTTAGGCATTTGGGCCCTTCAGTTTCTTTGAAACCAAATGATTGACAAGGACCTACAAAAATACCACTTTCCTGAATCTCACATTCTACTTGGAAAAGGCAAATAATTTTTAAAAAATGATGTAATAATGAATAAAGAGCTCTTGCGATGTGATGGGTCAGGTGCTCATTTCTTGCTATAATGCTGAAGTTGGAATATCACTTGAAGGCACACTGTGATAAATGAAAGGTGTACTCATGGGCTTCAGACCCTAATGCAACCCCGACAAAGCCAATAACTCTGTGATATCAAAATGCAGGAGATATAGTAAAGGATGGCTACAGGTCAATATCTGTGATGACCCTTGACAAACCACATTACAAAATCTTTGCCAAGGCAATTCCACTAATACATAAAAAAGAGAATATTTCAATCAAATCTAAGTGGGGTTTATCCCAGGAAGATAAGGTTGGGTTCCCTTCCATGTTTTCTGTCTCATACTATAGTACTATGTATTAATTGTCATTCAGCCCACAAATATTGCTTTCTCTGGCAGTTTATTCCTTGTACCTTCCCCATTCATTTATATCCTTCTATACTTCTCTACTTTTGATGGGCATCCTTAGCTTCTTTTGTAGTTCCTTTTGCCATTACATAAGTCAATGGAAGCCAAGACCTGTGTCCAAAATATCTGAATTCTAACAACCTGTCATATTTTGCTCCATACATCATCTGTTGAATTGGACAAAACTAGAAGGGAACATGACCAGACCGTAACTCCAAAACTATTCCTATTCTCTTCTTATTAAAATTCTGACATTAAATTATAATATTTGAGGGGAAATGCTCTGCATTTTACTAATGCACAAATATTTCTCACAACATAACACATTTGAGGTTTTGTCAGCTATTTACACCCTGGTGTTAATTGCTTTATCAGACCCTTTATATCGCTACAGCTTGCTGATAGCAGTATTGAACAAGGGAACTATTTCTAAGGGGTACGTGGGGAGATTGAACATATAGGAGAGAGGGAAACAAAGTAGAAAGGATAAAAAGTCTAAACTTATTTATGCTTTGTGGAGAAAATAATGAAATTCGGGACTAGAGTTTTTACTTAGAATAATAGTGAGACAAACCAGGTAAAAACCTCAGGCAGAATAATGACTTGGTCCTTGAGGAAATTAATAATTTGGGGTCATTAGCCAATATTCTTTAAATATTTGTCCAGCATTTATTAAAATAGGATGAAAAGATTATGTATTATCAAATAATATATCAAAGCAAATCAAAATAAATAAATAAATAAAATCAAATAATATATCAAATCAAAAATAAGTAAATTTACTTCTAAAGTACTTCACTGTTAGAATTAATATTCTGACAAAATATTCTGCAAAATGTCTCAAATTTTTACTTAGATTTTGATGTTTCTTGGTAACTGGTTATAGGGTATATATGTATGTGTCTGTGTGCTTGTGTGTGCATTTTTCTTAATCAACTAAATTCTTTGGAGACACAATGAAAGGTTTCTACCACAGATGATTTTAAAAATCCCTTTTTCCTGGTAAGCAGATCTATGTCACGCAGTACCGTTTGTTTTCAGAATCCAGTAGGCTGTAATTCTACAGAAGCATCACTGAAGGACAGAGTGGCACTACCATACCAAATCCTGCTTAAATCACGGGAGCAAAGTCTGCCGCTAGTCGTGCGTCCAAACCCAAACTCAGGTTTGTTTTTTTTTTTTTTCTTATCTGGGTGGCACTGAGCAATTCACTTAACCCTCATACCACAGTTATTCTTCATTTTTTGAAGGAAATTGTTATTTTACAATAATTTCCAATCCATAGAATTATAAAAATAGAACAGAAAGTCCCCATGCATCCCACACCTATTCCCTTTATTATTTTTTTTTATCTTTTATTTAATGAATATAAATTTCCAAAGTACGTCTCATGGGTTACAATGGCTTTCCCCCCCATACCGTCCCTCCCACCCACCACCCTCCCCTTTCCCACTCCCTCTCCCCTTCCATTCACATCAAGATTCATTTTCGATTATCTTAGTATACAGAAGATCAGCTTAGTATACCTTAAGTAAGGATTTCAACAGTTTGTTCCCACACAGAAACATAAAGTGAAAAATAATAGATGATTTTTTTTTAAATGATGATGAAATCAGATCAGACCTATTGTCATGTTTAATCCCAGTGAGAGTCAAGTTGGGAATTGATAGTTTCTTTTCTTTTTTTTTTTTTTTTAACAGAAGATCAGTTTAGTGTACATTAAGTAAAGATTTCAACAGTTTGCACCCCCATAGAAACACAAAGTGAAATATACTGTTTGAGTACTCGTTATAGCATTAAGCCTCAGTGTACAGCACATTAAGGACAGAGATCCTACATGAGGAGTAAGTGCACAGTGACTCCTGTTGTTGACTTTACAAATTGACACTCCTGTTTATGGCATCAGTAATCTCCCTATGCACCAGTCATGAGTTTCCAAGGCTATGGAAGCCCCTTGAGTTCTCCGACTCTTATCTTGTTTAGACAAGGTCATAGTCAAAGTGGAGGTTCTCTCCTCCCTTCAGAGAAAGGCACCTCCCTCTTTGAAGACCTGTTCTTTCCACTGGGATCTCACTCACAGAGATCTTTTTGCCAGAGTGTCTTGGCTTTCCATGCCTGAAATACTCTCATGGGCTTTTCAGCCAGATCCGAGTGCCTTTAGGGCTGATTCTGAGGCCAGAGTGCTATTTAGGACATCTGCCATTCTATGAGTCTGCTGAGTATCTCACTTCCCATGTTGGATCACTCTCCCCTTTATTTATTCTATCGGTTGGTGTTAGCAGATACTAGACTTGTTTATGTGCTCCCTTTGACTCTTAGTCCTTTCATTATGATCAATTGTGAACTGAAATTGATCACTTGGAATAGTGAGATGGCATTGGCACATGCCACCTTGATGGGATTGAATTGGAATCCCCTAGTATGTTTCCAACTCTACCAATTGGGGCAAGTCAGCCCGAGCATGCCCCAAATTATACATCTCTTCCCTCTCTTATTCCCACTTTTATGTTTAACAGGGATCACATTTCAGTTAATTTTCAACACTTAAGAATAACTGTGTGATAATTACAGAATTAAACCAGTCATATTAAGTAGAACAGACAAAAAAAAATACTATGAGGGATAATGTATTAAGTTGTCCATTAGCAGTCAGGGCTATGCTGATCAAGTCACCATTTCTCATAGTGTCCATTTCACTTCAGGAGGTTTCCTTTTTGGTGTTCAGTCAGTTGTCACCGATCAGGGAGAACATATGGTATTTGTCCCTTTGGGACTGGCTTACTTCACTCAGCATGATGTGTTCCAGATTCCTCCATTTTGTTGCAAATGACTGGATTTCGTTGTTTCTTACTGCGGTATAGTATTCTAAAGAATACATATCCCATAATTTCTTTATCCAGTCTACCATTGATGGGCATTTAGGTTGGTTCCAGGTCTTGGCTATTGTGAATTGTGCTGCAATAAACATTAGGGTGCAGACCGCTTTTTTCTTTATCAATTTAAACTCCTTTGGGTAAATTCCAAGGAGTGGGATGGCTGGGTCGAACGGTAGGGTTATCTTCAGGTTTCTGAGGAATCTCCAGACTGATTTCCATAGTGGCTTAACCAGTTTGCATTCCCACCAACAGTGGGTTAGTGTCCCTTTTTCCCCACATCCTCGCCAGCATCTGTTGTTGGTAGATTTCTGTATGTGAGCCATTCTAACCGGGGTGAGGTGAAACCTCATTGTGCTTTTGATTTGCATTTCCCTGATTGCTAGTGACCTTGAACATTTTTTCATGTGCCTGTTGGCCATTTGGATTTCCTCTTTTGAAAAATGTCTATTGAAGTCCTTGGCCCATCTCTTAAGTGGGTTGTTGGTTTTGTTTTTGTGGAGTTTCTTGATCTCTTTGTAGATTCTGGTTATTAACCCTTTATCTGTTGCATAGTTTGCAAATATTTTTTCCCATTCTGTCGGTTGTCTCTTCACTCTCCTGACTGTTTCTTTTGCAGTAAAGAAACTTCTCAATTTGATGCAATCCCAATAGTTGATTTTGGCTTTGACTGTCTGTGCCTCCCGGGTCTTTTCCAGAAATTCTTTGCCTGTGCCAATATCTTGAAGGGTTTCTCCAATGTTCTCTAATAACTTAATGGTGTCAGGACGTAGATTTAGGTCTTTAATCCACGTTGAGTGGATTTTTGTGTAAGGTGTAAGGTAGGGGTCTTGCTTCATGCTTCTGCACGTGGAAATCCAGTTTTCCCAGCACCATTTATTGAATAGACTGTCCTTGCTCCAGGAATTAGTTTTAGATCCTTGATCAAATATAAGTTGGCTGTAGATGTTTGGGTTGATTTCTGGTGTTTCAATTCTGTTCCATTGGTCTATCCATCTGTTTCTGTACCAGTACCATGCTGTTTTGATTACAACTGCCCTGTAGTATGTCCTGAAATCTGGTATTGTGATGCCTCCGGCTTTGTTTTTGTTGTACAAGATTGCTTTAGCTATTCGAGGTCTCTTGTGCCTCCATATGAATTTCAGCATCATTTTTTCTAGATCTGCGAAGAATGTCTTTGGTATCTTGATTGGGATTGCATTGAATCTATAAATTGCTTTTGGGAGAATGGACATTTTGATGATGTTGATTCTTCCAATCCATGAGCATGGAAGATTTTTCCATTTTTTGGTATCCTCTTCTATTTCTTTCTTTAAGGTTTTGTAATTTTCATCGTAGAGATCTTTAACGTCCTTGGTTAAGTTTATTCCAAGGTATTTGATTGTTTTTGTAGCTATTGTGAATGGGATTGATCTTAGCAGTTCTTTCTCAGTCATGGCATTACTTGTGTATACAAAGGCTGTTGATTTTTGTGCATTGATTTTATATCCTGCCACTTTGCCAAACTCCTCTATGAGTTCCAATAGTCTCTTAGTAGAGTTCTTTGGATCCTCTAAGTACAGAATCATATCGTCTGCAAAGAGGGATAGTTTGACTTCTTCCTTCTTGATTTGTATTCCTTTGATTTCTTTTTCTTGTCTGATGGCTCTGGCTAAAACTTCCAGAACTATGTTAAATAGCAGTGGTGAGAGTGGGCATCCCTGCCTGGTGCCAGATTTCAGTGGAAATGCTTCCAACTTTTCCCCATTCAATAGGATGCTGGCTGTGGGTTTTTTATAAATTGCTTTGATTATATTGAGGAATGTTCCTTCTATACCCAATTTGCTTAGAGTTTTCATCATGAAAGGGTGTTGAATTTTATCAAATGCTTTCTCTGCATCAATTGAGATAATCATATGGTTTTTCTTCTGCAGTCTGTTAATGTGGTGAATCACATTGATTGATTTGCGAATGTTGAACCATCCCTGCATACCAGGGATGAATCCCACTTGGTCTGGGTGGATGATTTTCCTGATGTGTTGTTGTATTCTGTTGGCCAGAATTTTATTGAGGATTTTTGCATCTATGTTCATCAGGGATATTGGTCTGTAATTTTCTTTCAGTGCTGCATCTTTCTCTGGCTTAGGGATTAAGGTGATGCTGGCTTCATAGAAAGAATTTGGGAGGATTCCCTCTTCTTCGATTGTTCTGAATAGTTTGAGAAGAAATGGGATTAGTTCTTCTTTAAATGTCTGGTAGAATTCAGCAGTGAATCCATCTGGTCCTGGGCTTTTCTTTGTTGGGAGGGCCTTTATTACTGTTTCAATTTCTGTTTCAGTTATGGGTCTATTTAGGTTTTCGATGTCTTCCTGGTTCAATTTTGGTAGATTGCATGTGTCCAGGAATCTATCCATTTCTGATAGGTTTTCCTGTTTGCTGGCATACAGGTCCTTGTAGTAATTTCTGATGATTCTTTTTATTTCTGTGGTGTCTGTTGTTACGTTTCCTTTTTCATCTCTGATTTTATTGATTTGGGTCTTTTCTCTTCTTTTTTTAGTTAGTTGGGCCAATGGGGTGTCAATTTTGTTTATTTTTTCAAAAAACCAGCTTCTCGCTTGGCTGATTTTTTGTAATGTTTTTTTGGATTCAATCCTGTTAATTTCTTCTCTGGTTTTAATTATTTCTCTTCTCCTACTAGATTTGGGTTTGGTTTGCTGCAGTTTTTCTAGGTCCTTGAGGTGCGCTGAAAGCTCATTTATTTGGTACCTTTCCAATTTCTTGATATAGGCACCTATTGCTATAAATTTGCCTCTCAATACTGCTTTTGCTGTATCCCATAAGTTTTGATATGCTGTGTTGTTGTCTTCATTTACTTCCAGAAAGTTTTTGATTTCTCTTTTGATTTCTTGAATGACCCAGTGTTCATTCAGGAGCATGTTGTTCAGTCTCCATGTGTTTGCATACTTTCTGGGGTTTCCTGAGTTGCTAATTTCCAGCTTCATCCCGCTGTGGTCTGAGAAGCTGCATGGTATGATTCTAATTCTTTTAAATTTGCTGAGATTTGCTTTATGTCCTAGTATGTGATCAATCCTAGAGAAGGTTCCATGCGCTGCTGAGAAGAATGTGAAGTCTGTAGATGTAGGGTTGAAAGTTCTGTAGATATCTGTTAGATCCATTTGGGCAATAGTGTCAATTAAATCTGCTGTTTCCTTGTTGATCTTCTGTCCGGATGATCTGTCTATTTCTGAGAGTGGAGTATTGAAGTCCCCCAGTACTATTGTATTGGAATCTAAATCTCCCTTTAAGTCCCTTAACATATCTTTTAAATAGACCGGTGCCCTGTAATTAGGTGCATATACATTTATAATAGTTACATCTTCCTGTTGAATTGAACCCTTAATCATTATATAGTGTCCCTCTTTGTCTCTCTTAACAGTTTTTGTATTAAAGTTTATTTTGTCTGATATTAATATGGCTACACCTGCTTTTTTTTGGTTTCTGTTGGCATGGAATATCTTTTTCCAACCTTTCACTTTCAGTCTGCATGCCTCTTTGTTAGAGAGATGTGTTTCTTGTAGGCAACAAATAGTTGGGTTGTGTTCTGTGAGCCAGTCAGCTAAACGGTGTCTTTTAACTGAAGAATTCAGACCATTAATGTTCAATGTGACAATTGATACGTAGTGACTTTGCCCTGCCATTTTCCCGGAAATATTTTCTAGTATATGCTTTGAGCTTCCCATGCTCTTTTACTGGTAGGTGTTCTTCCTTTCCCTTCTTTCATATTGATGGCCGTGTTTCTGTGTTTCTGAGTGTAGCACATCTTTAAGTATCTTTTGCAGGGCCGGACGAGTGGCCACAAAGTCTTTCAATTTCTGTTTGCTATGAAAGGTCTTTATTTCACCTTCATTCACAAATGAGAGCTTGGCAGGATATAATATTCTGGGCTGGCAATTTTTCTCTCTTAGCACCTGTGCTATGTCTCGCCATTCCCTCCTAGCTTGTAGGGTTTCTGATGAGAAGTCAGCTGTGAGTCTGATTGGAGATCCTCTGAGAGTAATCTGACGTTTCTCTCTTGCACATTTTAGGATCTTTTCTTTATGTTTCACTGTGGTAAGTTTAATTACCACGTGTCGTGGTGAGGATCTCTTTTGGTCATGTTTATTGGGGGTTCTATGAGCTTCCTGTACTAGGATATCTCTGTCCTTCTCCAAACCTGGAAAGTTCTCTGCTAGTATCTCACTGAAAAGGCCTTCCAATCCTTTCTCTCTCTCCATCCCTTCAGGAACTCCTAGAACTCGAATGTTGGTTTTTTTAATAGTATCCTGTAGATTCCCAACAATATTTTTCAGGTTTCTAATTTCCTCTTCTTTTCTTTGGTTTGACTGTATGTTTTCCTGTGCTCTATCTTCTAAGTCCGATATTCTCTCTTCTGCTTCACCCATTCTGTTTTTAAGGCTTTCTAATGTGTTTGTCATTTGATCTATTGAGCTCTTCATTTCATTTTGATTTCTCTTGACTATTACACTTTCCTGTTCTACTAGTTTCTGAGTTTCATTTTGACTCTTCCTTAAAATTTCATTTTCACGAGAAAGATTTTCAATCTTGTCCATTAAGGATTTCTGTAGTTCAAGGATTTGCTTTTGAAAACTTCTAAATGTTCTTATCATAAATTTTTTGAAATCCGTATCTTGCATTTCTTCTATCTCATCATCTTCATACTCTTGGCTTGGGGTGTTTTGCTTATTTGGAGGCATCATAGTGTCGTCGTTGATCTTGCTCCCTCTATTTCTGTGTTTGTTACTCGGCATAGTTAATTCTTCTTGCGTCACTGTGCGCTTTTTTTTTCTTTTTTTTTTTTTTTTATACTGTGTCCGTGTTAAGTGGACTGCCTGCTGTTGGAGGAGCCTTGGAGGCTTGAGATGGGTGGGGCCTGAGAGCTCTGCCTGGTTCTTCCAGGTTAAGGGTGTGCAAAGGTGACACCCTCAGGTTATGCGTGGTAAATCTCTCTCTTTTTATTTATTTATTTATTTTATTTATTCAGGGGGTAAGTAACACTGCAGGGCAGGGCTGTGCAGAATTGATGGTATTTAGCTTCCAGTCTTTGGCTCCTCTGGACTCCCACTGGGTTGCCTAGGCTACTGAATTGTAGTGACTCAGTTCCTTAACTCTCCCCCACTGATATGTAAATCCAAAGAGGAGGCCTGCTCTTTGTCTCTTGGGAATTCTTCAAGTCTTGCAGGCTTGTAACCTTTGCAAGGTTAGGGGGAAGAGAAACCCCGAAGCTTTTTTTTTTCCTTCTTTCCGGTAGTGAGTTTGCTGCACTTTCCGGCCCCCCTCTAGATTCTGACCCCCGTTTCCCCACCAATGTCTCGGGTTATTGAGCTCACCTCCCCTTCCAGTGCCGATGTGTGGACTTGGAGCCCTGAGCGTCTCAAGTCTCCCCGCTGTTTTCTGTGTGGCGTGCACTCTCCTTGGAGCACTGTCGCGCAGACCCTGGGGCTTCTGCGGCTGGGTCCCGCGACTTTGCTTCCGTGGGGTGGGCGACCTTGTTCTCCCAGTAGGTCGTCCGATTCATGCCTGCTCCATTCAGAAGGGTTTCCCCTGCAATTTTTGTTTGGTTCTATTTTCTGCGGCTACCGTAACTCCCCTTTTATTAAACTAAATTTTCCCGGACTATCGGTGCGCGCCCTCACTATTCCGCCATCTTGGCTCCGCCCTATTCCCTTTATTATTAACCTTTGCACTAGTATGGCACATTTGCCACAATGAACCATAAACCAATCATGGTCTATCGTTATGAACTAAACATACACTCATTTGAACTTATTAGTTTTTACCAAAAATCTGTTTCCTGTTTCATAATACTGTCAAGGCTCCACATTATATGTTATTGCTATTTCTGTGTGTTCTTACATAATGACAGTTTCACAAACTTTCCTTGTTTTTGATGACCTTGACATTTTTAGGGAGTAAGGTATTTTGTAAATATTCTTCTATTTGAATTAGCTATGTTTTTTCATGGCCAGAATAGGGTAATGTATGTTTGAAAAGAGGAACAGATTGGTTGTTACCAGAATTAGAGAATAGGAGGAGCATCACAGATAAATTTTGTAATAATAGAATAAATAAATATCCTGATTGCTATAGTGTTTACATGAATCTTAACACATGATAAAGTGTGTTGTCAAGTCAATTTCTCATTTTGATATTGCAATATAGTTATATAAGATGGATTCAGTGGAAAAACTGTATATGGGTTCTCTGTTCAATCTTGATAATTTTCTGTGAACGTACAATTATTTGAAAGTAGAGGCTGGCATTGTGGTGTAACAGCTTAAGCTGCCACTTGTGTTGGCATCCCATATTGGAGTGCTCTTTCAAGTCTTATCTGATTTGCTTCTGATCCAGCTCACTGATAATGTGCCTGGGAAAGCAGAAGATGATCAAGTACTTAGGCCATTTCTACCCATGTGGGAAATCTTGATGGAATTCCACGCTTCTGGGTTCAATCTGGCCTATCCCTGGCCATAGTGGCCATTTGGAGAGTGAAGCAGCAGATGAAAGATCTTTCTGTCTCTTAGTTTGTCTCTTCTTTCTCTCAGTCTTTCAAATAAATCTTAAGAAAAACTTATAACAAGTCAGATAATTACTTCCGATTTTTTTTCTGGCTAGTTTCTGGATCTGTGTTTTGAACCTTTATCCTTGGTTGCCAGTGCTCATCACAGACTACCTTCATCTGTATTTCAGATGAAGGCAGTTACCAGAATCAAAGGACAACCTATGGAATGCAAGAAAATATTCGCAAACCATACAACTGAAAAGGAGTCCCAAGCCAAATTATATAAAGAAGCCATAAAACTCAACAGTCAGAAAACAAAAACTCAATTAAACCTGGTCAAAGGACCTGAATAAACATTTCTCAAAAAAACATACAGAGAGCCAACTGTATGACTTAGTTTAATGTCTTCCAGGTTCATCTACATTGTCAGAAATAACAGTATTCCCTTCATTTAAAAGCTGAATAATTTTTCAATATTACATATCTATCTATACACACACATATAATATTTTCTTTACCTGTGTGAACCTGGGGGACATTATAGTAAGTAAAATAAGTCAGGCATATAAAGGCAAATGTTGCGTGATCTAACTCATGTGTGAAATTTGGTTGAACTCATAGAATCAGCGGCTCTGGGTGGGGCTGAGGGTTATGGTGAGATGTTTCTCATACGGCTCAAAGTTTCAGTAAGGATAAGTATGTTCTGGAGATCTGTGCACCATCGTGACTATAGTTAATAAAAATGTGTTGTGTGCTTGAAAATTATCTAGGGAATCTGCTACCAACGTTCTCAATACAAAAATGATAAGCATGTGAGATTTTGAATATATTAAATAGTTCGATTCAATCAGTTCACTATATATACCTTATATATCAAAAGATCAGGCTATACACTGTAAACACACACAATTTTATATGACAATTATACCTTAATATGGCTAGGCAAAAGGGGAGATATGTTAAGTAATAGTCTCATAATTGTTGATTGCAATATTTTATGTAAGTAAATAAATATTTTTGTTTATAAATAAGAGTATAATGTCTGACATCTACAAACATTTAAGCATGTAAAGCTAATCAGCTCATGCATTGTATTGACTTTTAGCAAGTTTGAACATTGTTTAGCCTTTGAACTGCAATGAAACTAATAAATATACATTTTCATGATTGGTAGTAAGGAAACAAAAAGCAGAAAAATCCCAAATCCTAAGAAATATAATATGTTATATGTAATGTACTCTACTTTGAAAATAAGTATGTTAACTTAAGATAGCTACTCCACACTATATCTCAACATATACATGACTTCAACTTGGAGGAAATCCTATTGCTGTTCAGGTAAGAATGATTGTGTCACATTTACTAAGTTGTTAAAAGAGTACTCTTTCTGCCTTTGTTTTAACTTACATACCAGAAAATTAATGATAACAAAATCAGGTGATGAATATTCTCACATTTCAAAGACAAGTGGTAGACATCTTAAGCAGCATTTATGAAATACGAGGTAGAGGGTTCTTATGAGATCATAAACAGATACTTACCTCCAAAAAGGTTGGAGCTGAAAAGTCAGAGTCAATGTATTTGGGAAACATCTGTGAGACTTCCATGGCAATTTACCTCTCCACCCCTGGGAAGAGCAAGGAAGGGTCAACAAACAAGGGACTTAAAATAGGTGCCCTGAACTCTGATCTACACCTTGAGAAGTGTAATTGGAAAAACAGGTTTGCTTGGTGCTCTGAGTGACAGGTGGCTGTGCGAGTTTCCGATTTTGTCAGTTTCAAGTATGCACTGTATGTCCAAGACCCATTTCTGAGTCACATAAGAATACAGAGACACTTGAAATCTTGCCCAAATCCTGCTGGGGAATGTTATTTAACTCCAGTATAGAATTCCCAGGGACTGAAGAAAGTAATGTAATTAGCCACTTAGATGAAAATGAGTGGAAGCCACAAATACTCTTGGAGGAAAGGTTCTGGTGCAGCAATAAAAGCACCTGTTCTCGCTTTGAAACAACCTAGAAAGAACCAATGCAAATTACACTGAACCAGTTAAGAAGGATTTTATTTTCTTTTACTGCTTTTCCTTGTCTTACTTCAATATAGCCAGGCAACTGCATGCTCTTGTTGTCTTAGGCCTGTTTGATATGCTTATCATCAGAGTGTGCTGGGTTCATACATACCTAAACCATAGGCTGCTATACAGTGAGGGAATGTTGCAAACAACTGCAGTGTACAAGATACTTAGCAGTCACTTTACATTGTCCCACTACATCTATCTGAAAATAGTTGTGGGGGTGCCCAATTAGTATATTTTTATAGAGTACTTCCATAAATTTATTTTAGAATTTCATAAGTAATCTATGTCCTTTGACTTGAGAAGCTCAGACTTAACTGTAGAGCTGTCAACTGTTGAACTAAAAGTTAAATACAATGTTTTAATTTCTCTCCCTATTCATATACTTTAATTAGTGTTCACCAGATGAAAAGAGGTTCAGGAGGAGAGAAAAAATATTATAGAAACATTCCCTATGCTTCTCCTTGTATTTCCCAATCTCAAGACAAATTTGAGACAAGATTATCTGTTTAAAAGAATATTTGGTAAGAAACTTGTTTAGCCTATTTTGAATAAGAACCACACAATCTTTTTCTTTCCATAAAGGCAAAGAAGTGTAAAAAGATATAATTAGTTTAATAATAAAACATTTCCAAGTTTACTTGTATTGTGACTCAGTAGTTTTAGCTTTTCTATTTTCTCTTTAGGACATGTTGGCTGACTTTGCAGTGCGGGGAAACGTTAACAAAAATTAAAGCAGTTAATTTGACACCTTTTGTTTTCAATTTCTTCTTGCTAAATGAGTGTTTTTATGTCATTACAACAAAAGAAAGCAAAAACTCAGGAGAAGTGTTAAATGCGATGTATATCTGCCAAGAAAAGAAAAGCTCATTCTTGAGAAATTAGGCAATCACATTAGGGTAGTTTGATAAAATGAAAATTAATTATTTGTAAGCCTTAGGGGGAATCATTAGTCTAAACAGGAATGCATAAAGAAAATAATGTATAAGGACAAAGGAGGCTCTTCTCATCACAGTAATTTTTACAGAAGCTAAACATAAATATAATGATCATGATGTATTTGTTTTCACTGCATTGTTTGAATTAATGTCTCCAAGGAATAGATAATCAAGTGAAATCAGGATTAAAAAGGACTTTCATGAATTTCTAAATTACAAATTAGCATTTTTGGTTGCTCATAATACAAAATATCTTAATGAAATTATTAGTTATGGATTATAGTCCTTATTATTCATTCAGTGGTCTGAATTTAGCAAAAGCTCCCTGAAGGAAAAAAAAAATATGGTGATGAATTTACCAATCAAATACCTTAAAAGGCCATAAGAAGGAGGAAGACTGTAATTTCATCCTGAATTGAGTTGATTCTTCATGGGGCTCAAGGCTCACAGTGATAGAGGAAGACAACAGAATCCCCTTCCAGAATCAGCAATAATCCAGCTCTCTGATAAATAAGAATAATGGTCCCAAGGAAGAATAAGATCAGTATGGAATCCTGGCAAGGAAGGTAGAGACTCTGGGGTCCAGTGTGGTAAAGGGAAGAGATCAGAAGCCTGTAGAAGTAGGGAGGAAGAAGTGAGCTCTCCTGAAAGTTCCACTCCCCTTGTGAGACTGGACAAAGGAGAAAGGATGGGTAGTATTTGGAAACACTGAGAACCTCTGGCTAGAAGGTTTTGTATGCAGTGTCTGAACACTGTCCTCGGATGCTAGAGCTTGGAGTCCTGTGGAGATCAGAAATAAGTTATTTGCTGATTTATTCTTGGAATTTCCTCCTTCTCATTCGTTAATTTTAAAAGGCACTGTCTAGAATTTTTATATTTGGATAGAGCTTGATTACTTATGAATCTACAGATGGAGATGATCCAAAGAACCCTTGTTTTAGTGCTGGGGATATATTTTTGTGGGATATGAACACTGTATATTTCTCATGATTAATGGCCTAAAGTACACATATTAAGTGTAAATATTATTTTACATTTATTTCTTCAGTTTATAAAGGGAGGAATTCTTCAAATATCTAGAATCTGAAATTTCAGCCATTATTTTTTTTAACTTTTATTTAATGAATATAAATTTCCAAAGTACAGCTTATGGATTACAATGGCTTCCCCTCCATAACGTCCCTCCCACCCACAACCCTCCCCTTTCCCACTCCCTCTCCCCTTCCATTCACATCAAGATTCATTTTCGATTCTCTTTATATATAGAAGATCAGTTCAGCATACATTAAGTAAAGATTTCAACAGTTTGCACCCACGCAGGAACATAAAGTGAAAAATACTGTTTGAGTACTAGTTATAGCATTAAATCTCAATGTACAGCGCACTAAGGACAGAGATCCTACATGAGGAGTAAGTGCACAATGACTCCTGTTGTTGACTTAACAAATTGACACTCTTGTTTATGGCATCAGTAATCACCCTAGGCTCTTGTGATAAGCTGCCAAGGCTATGGAAGCCCCCTGAATTCACCGATTCTGATCATATTTAGACAAGGCCATGGTCAAAGTGGAAGTTCTCTCCTCCCTTCAGAGAAAGGTACCTCCTTCTTTGATGACCCGTTCTTTCCACTGGGATCTCACTCGTGGAGATCTTTCATTTAGGTGTTTTTTTTTTTTTCAGAGTGTCTTGGCTTTCCATGCCTGATATACTCTCATGGGCTTTTCAACCGGATCCGCATGCCTTAAGGGCTGATTCTGAGGCCAGAGTTCAGACATTATTATTTATATATCATCAAGTATATGGGTATTTTTTTTTTTTTGGACAGGCAGAGTGGATAGTGAGAGAGAGAGAGAGAGAGAAAAGTCTTCCTTTTTTGCCGTTGGTTCACCCTCCAATAGCCGCCATGGCTGGCACGCTGTGGCTGGTATACCACACTGATCCGAAGGCAGGAGCCAGGTGCTTCTATGGTCTCCCATGGGGTGCAGGGCCCAAGCACTTGGGCCATCATCCACTGCCTTCCCGGGCCACAGCAGAGAGCTGGCCTGGAAGAGGGGCAACTGGGACAGAATCCAGCGCCCCGACCGGGACTAGAACCCGTTGTGCCAGCACACCTAGGTGGAGGATTAGCCTATTGAGCCATGGTGCCGGCCAGTATATGGGTATTAAGCATTAACTTTTAAAAATTACTACTTCTCTCTTAAATAGAAGCATTTATAAATTGAATTTTTAAAAAAAATTTAAAAATGTTTTTGACAATAATGGCAAAGATGTCCCAATTCAACTTTTTTGTCATTTAGAGAAATGATAATGAAATAAAATTGGTTTCATGTCATTTATTTGGTCAAAGATAAAGGAAACTTGCACGTTTCAAAATCTTATAATTAGAACTTGGTAATCTAATTTTTAAAAATGTTGTATTTAAATCAGAGGCAGAAACAGACAGACAGCTGAAGTCTCTTAGTTCACTCCTTCAAATACTCAGAATACCAAGGCTGGATGGGGACTAGAATCAGGACCCAGGAATGCAATGTGGGTCTCCCGTGGGGGTTTCTGGAACCCAACTAGTTGAGCCATCACTCCTGCCTCCCAGGGACTGGTGAGAAGATGGAATCAGGGTCCTGCCCTCCAGTGTAGAATTAAGTGTCTTAATCACTAGACTAGCCACCCAGTACTAACTCTGTTAGTGAGAAAATACACACTTTCTCAATGATTTCTCAAACATTCTTAAGACAGGGAACCAACTGATAATCCTTCAATTTTTCTCTTCAAGAATTATTCTCTCTTCTGGTTCTCCCTTTCCCTTTTTGTCATTCAGAATTTACTTATATGTACCTTAATTTTTTTCAGGAGTTGCTTATTCTCCTTCATGTCTCTCCATTTCTTTTGTAAATTTAATGTAGCACCTGATTTTACCAATACACCTAAAAATAGTATTAAATATCAAAAAAAGGGGAAAAACATATGTTTGAAAGTGAAATAAGGGGGTCGGCACTGTGGCATAGTGGTTAAAGCTGCTGCCTGCAGTGCTGGCATCCCATATGGTGACCAGTTTGAGTCCTGGCTGCTCTTCTTCTGATCCAGCTCTCTGCTATGGTCTGGGAATGCAATAGAAGGTGGTCCAATTCCTTGGGCCCCTGTACCCTTGTGGGAGACTCAGAAGAAGCTCCCACCTCCTGGCTTTGGATCTGCACAGCTCTGGCCATTGTGGCCATTTGGAGAATGAACCAGAGGTTGGAAGACCTCTCTCTCTTTTTCTCTGCCTCTCCTTCTCTCTCTGTGTAACTATAACTTTGAAATAAATCAATAAATCTTAAAAAAAAAAGGAAATGAAATAAAGACAGCTACTCATTTCATCATTCCATTGGTCATTCTGTTCCCCACTTGTATAAGTTTAACCGTTTTAAATACCACATATACATGTAACAATACAATATTAGTCTTTTGTGCTTGGATTATTTCACTTAGCATAGTGCCCTCCATGTTCATTGGTATTCTCACATTTAATAGAAACCCATACCTTTTTAAGGATGAATAATACAAACTATGTGTATATACTATGTTTTCCTCTATGAACTTTTGAGTTACTTCTGTAATTTGTCTATTGTGAATAGTACCACAATGAACATGGAAATACACGTCTCCCTTTGAAATCTTAATTTTAATCCTTTGGGGCATATACTCAGAAGTGTTATTGCTGGATCAGATGGTAATTCTATTTTTAATTTCTGGATAACCTCCTATACTATTTTCTGTAATGACTATGTTAATTTATATTTATACCAACAATGTTCAAGGGTTCCAACTTTTCCACATCCTTGTCAACATTTGTTATCTCTTTTTTATAGTATACACACCAACAGGAATGAGTTGAAATACTATTGTGGTTTTAATCTGCATTTTCATGATGATTTGTGATACTTAGCATCTTTTCATATACCTGTTCACCATTTTGCATTTTCTCTTGAAAAATGTCTTCTTATTCTGTTGATTTTTTATATGAGGCAGAAAATTTGAGCTATAATGTAGAACTATTTGTCTACTTTTGCATTTGTTGGTTGTGCTTTTGGAGAAAATGATAAGAGCAATGCAAGCAATCATTGCCAAGCCTGATGTCAAGAAACTCTCTCTTTATGTTTCCTTCTAGGAGTATTATAGTTTCAGGTCTGTGTTTGTGTCTTTAATTCATTTGGGGTTTCTTTTGTATATGGCAACCAATAGGAGGTCAACTTCATTCTTGTGTTGGCTATCAAGTTTTCCTGACATTACTTGTTTTACTTTTTTTAAAGACTTATTTAGTTTTTTGAAAGGCAGAGTTACAGAGAGACAGAAGCAGAGAGAGAGAATCTTCCATCCGCTGGTTCACTCCCACATGGCTGAAATGGCTGGAGCTGTGCCAATCCGAAGCAAGGAGCCAAGAACTTCCTCCGGGTCTCCCACATGGGTGCATGGGCCCAAGGACTTAGGCCATCTTCCACTGCTTTCCTAGGGCATAGCAGAGTACTGGATTGGAAGTGGAGCAGCAGGGACTTGAACCTGTGCCCATATCGAATGCCAGCACTACAGGCATCGACTTTACCCGCTATGCCACAGTGCTGGCCCCCCTGACATAGTTTGTTGAAAGTACTACCTTTTCTACTATCCACTCCTGGCACACCTGTTGAAGATCAGTTGACTGCATATATGTTTACAGGCATATCTTGTAGGATCCATTCTAGATCGCCACAATATATTAAATATGTTGATAAAGTGAGTCATGTGAATATATTTTGGTGCATTTTTTTTTTTTGCCAGGCAGAGTTAGACAGTGAGAGAGAGAGACAGAGAGAGAGTGAGTGATAGACAGTGAGAGAGAAAGACAGAGAGAAAGGTCTTCCTCCTTCCATTGGTTCACTCCCCTAATGGCCGCTACAGCCAGAGCTGCGCCAATCCGAAGCCAGGAGCCGGGTACTTCCTCCCAGTCTCCCATGCGGGTGCAGGGACCCAAGCATTTGGGCCATCCTCCACTGCCCTCCCGGGCCACAGCAGAGAGCTGGACTGGAAAAGGAGCAACCAGGACTAGTACCCGGCGCCCCAACCGGGACTAGAACCCGGTGTGCCGGCGCCGCAAGGCAGAGGATTAGCCTAGTGAGCTGCGGCGCCGGCCAGCATTACTTTCATTGTACATCACCATCAGCTCTCTTTGCTAACCAGGTGTATTGCCAATATTGTAGTAAGGAAGGAAGGAAATACTTGTTTCTCAGCAGTAGTTCTCAACACTGAGTTTAAAATAGTCACTGCAGTTTTTATGGGGTACACACAGAGTAGATTAAATATAATTCTTAAGGTATCTTGTATTTTCAGAATGGTAATGATGAAAGAGCATTGGCTACACCTGAAAGTCATCAAATGCACTAGGCCTTAACAAGAGTCAGAAGTTTTGAAGGCACACACTGCCTTCTGTTTCTAGCTATGAAAGCCCTAGATGGAATCTTCCAATATGATGCTGCTTTGTCTACACTGAAAGTCTGTTGTTTAATTTAGCTATCCTCATCAACACCTTAAGTAGATTTTCTGGATAATTTGCTGTAGCTTCTACATCATCACTGGCCTCACTTTGCACTTTGTTGTTATGGAGATGGCTTATTTACTTAAGCCATATGAAATGGCCTCTATTAGCTTCGTACTGTCTTCTTCAGTTCCTTCCTCTCTGTCAGGCTTCATAAAATGAAGAGAGTTGGAGCCTGGCTCTGGATTATGCTTTGGCTTGCAGGAGTGGGGAACCTTTTTTCAGCCAACAGCCGTTGGGATATTCATAACATCACTCATGGGCCATACAAAATTATCAATTAAAAATTAGCCTGCTACTGATTTATTTAATTTTGATTTCCATCTGCAATTGCCTTTGCAGGATGTGGCCTGTAGGCTAGACGTTCTCTGAAAGGGAAGGTTGTGGCTGGTTTGATCTTCTATCCAGATCATTCAAGCTTTCTAAGGCTGTTATGTTTTCTTATCATTTGTATGTTCCCAAGAGTAGCCCTTTGAATCTTTAATAACTTTTCTTTTGCATTCACAACTTGGCTAACCATTTGGTGGAAGAGGCCTAGATTTCAGCCCATCTTGGCTTTTGACATACCTTAACAGATAAGCTTAATAACTTCTAGCTTTTGATTTAAAGTGAATGACTACCTTTTTCTTGACTCCTTAGAAGCTATTGTAGGGTTATTAATCAGCCTGATTTGCAATAATTTTTTTGTCTTGTTGACTAGGAAGACCCAAAGAGAGGGGAGAAAAAAGAGAACAGCTAGTTGATGGAGCAATCAGAGTATACACAACATTTTCAGTTAAGTGCATAGTATCTCCATGGATGAGACCCCACAGATTCCTCATTGCACAGGTCAGGTGTGGATATCATGCAGTATAGTAGCTACCTGTCTGTATTCCTGGACTGAGTCGTCTAACTCAATTCCATTTTCCCTACCATGACTTTCATGAAGGAAATGGGTGGTAGGTAAACCCAGAGGTAATGGCAATGGTAAAAAATGTGGGGAAAAAGTATTTTGAAGGACTTTGAAGGTAGCTGAAGGGAAGGAGGGATGAATTGAGCAAAAATTCCTCTCTAGTGCTAGTTGGAAGCATCTTTGATTCTTGGCATCAGCAACCTAATTTTTCAACTCAAACTCTTAAGTATTCTTCCAAATTGAATTCTTCTGGGATCTTGTTCCAGCAAGATGGCAAAATGCCCCTTGTTTCATCATTCTGTGGGTTTCCAGTTTGGATGATCATTTTCCTACATGGACAATTTTTCAGTATAGACTAAGACTATCTCTCAAAATAGTTTTTAAAGATTTATTTATTTATTTGAGAGACAAAGTTAGAGAGAAAGAGAGAGAAAGAGACACAGAGAGAGATCTTCCATCTGCTGGTTCACTCCCCAAATGGCCACAATGATTGAGGCTGGGCCACTCCAAATTCAGGAGCCAGGAGCTTCTTTCAGATCTCTCATGTAGGTACATGGGCCCAAGCACTTGGGCCATCTTCCATGGTTTTCTCAGGCCATCAGCAGGGAGCTGGATCAGAAGTGGAACAGCCAGGACTTGAATTAGTGCCCAGATGGGATGCTAGTGCTGCAGGCGGAGGCTTAATTTACTATGCCACAGCACCAGCCCTTCTCCAATTCTTTTTAATTTCTTGCGCCTGCGGCACTGGCACCCTGGGGTTCTAGTCCCGGTTGGGGCGCAGGGTACTAGTCCTGGTTGCTCCTTTTCCAGTCCAGCTCTCTGCTGTGGCCCGGGAGGGCAGCAGAGGATGGCCCAAATGCTTAGGTCCCTGTACCCGCATGGGAAACCAGGAAGAAGTACCCAGCTCCTGGCTTCGGATCTGCACAGCACTGGCCGTGGCGGCCATTAGGGGAGTGAACCAATGGAAGGAAGACCTTTCTCTCTGTCTGTCTCTCACTGTCTAACTCTGCCTGGCAAAAAATAAAAAAATAAAATAAATTTATTTCTCTAAAAAGAACACATTTCATGTGTACAGTTTTTTTTTTTGTTGTTGTTTTTTGTTTGTTTGTTTTTGACAGGCAGAGTGGATAGTGAGAGAGAGAGACAGAGAGAAAAGTCTTCCTTCCATTGGTTCACCCTCCAGTGGCCACCACGGCTGCGGCCGGCACA